>NC_091133.1:23331830-23631830 GCF_040183065.1 Periplaneta americana
GTTAACGTTTTCATGTTCTATATCTTTCATTTCATTGCTGAAACTCATGTTTGCAATATCATGCTCTTTCAACTACATTCCTAAATAAATATATATTTATTTTATTTTGTGTTACAAGAAAATACTGATATTTAACCATTTTAAAAATGAATTTATTTTTATCAGACAATCTATGAAAGTCAGAGAAGTGATTTTGCATCATATTGTAGATATGACATGCATAAATACACACAAAAAATTCATCACAGAATGTTGGATAGTTTTTGAGTTATGAGGGAAACGCATGAGCACTGCACAGTGAACTGCCACCATTTTGAGTTTGAAAAACAAAATATATAAATAAATTTTTAAAATGTAAATATATTTTTATCATATAGCAAAAGGACAGTGCTTTACACATACTAATTTTCATTACTCTACAAGATACAGTAATGGAGGGAAAAAAGTTGAATATTTCCAAACTTTTATTGCTGTAAGCTGTACCTAACCCCTTAAACGTAGTTATGGAAATGCTGATTAAATATATCTGTGCAGACAATCTTTACTGTAATTGTTATGTAACCGCGTTCACTACATCGTATCGCACGCATCGGGTCTCAGTAAATCCGTCCACGTTTCTCGGATGAGCAACTTTTCCTATGCGTGCGATCCTGACCTTTAATAAATCAATTTTAATTGCTCCAACTGTTACTATTATATTGTGCCATGTTCAGTGTCGCACCAAAATGGCAGACGGAAAACTTATTTCGCTTGTAGAAAACTGCGAGGCATTCCCATTACAGTAATCAAGTCGTTTCTTACATATACAAATATTATGTAACCAATATCTCTTTCGTTTCTTCCTCTTCAATTAAGAAGCATGAAACAAATACAAATTCTTATTCGCTAACACTCATGATTAATATACCTAACCTCTACACTCGTCTGTTTTCAGCAATGTCAATATTGTACGTCATATGTTTTAAACAGCTGATAGAGAATCCGATAAGACTATGAGTTAGAGCCGTTACAGTGAACGCACTGCACTTAAAATATCCGTTGCGTGCGATTCGTACAAGGAGTGTGATACGATGTATTGAACGCTTACCTTAATACATCACTATCTCCTGAATCTATTTTAATCCGTTAGGTCATGGTTAATAGCTGCTTAAATACTAAACAAATAGGATTAGTTTAATAGCTGCTTTCTATTATGCTAAACACCTACAATCAGATTGAAATGTAATTCACCCATTGGACTCAATTATTGAAGTACCTCAATATATTCTGTCAAATGAAAAACTTGAAGACAATTTTAGCTTTATATTGGCATATTTGTCTTCTTTATCTGAAGTCATGGAAACAACGGACGTTTCGTTGAATTATTCATTAAAATGCTATTAATCCAGTTACTAACATGTCCATTGCTGGTAGTGAAAGGAGAAATAAAAATATAACTGATGTTATTTCAAGAAATCCTGAATATCAGCAGGTCAGCAAAATAATGATATATTTTCGAAGTACACTCTTTAGACATGCATAAAACTTTGATTTTTTATTGTAGAGCAATTACCTTCTTTTAAGTATGCAGTAATAAAATACTGCGACGTCGAAAAGGGTTTCTTCATTACAATATCTGGGTAGTATCTTTAGAGACAACATACACAAATTTACCATGGAGAATATCCTACTCATAGCGCTTGAACTGTAATATCTGTCGTCGATTTGCAAAAGGGGACATGTCCAAAATAACAGTGTTGGAAAATCGCAAAAACTATAACTAATTTAACAAATTAAAATGTTCATATAATTATATTTTTTCTAATTAGATCATTAAGGATACGCTAACTTTTTAAGTCTGTTTTTTTTTTTTTTTTTTTTTTTGCGATTTCCCAACACTTTGTTATTTTGGACTTGTCTCCTTTTGGAAATCGACGATAGATATATTTAATCTCATATTTTCGATTCGAAGGCAGGCACAGGCTGCCTCTGTGGTTTGGTGTACAACATGCTGGCTTCTAGCTCTGGAGGTTCCGGATTCGATTGTCGAGCTCTGCTCTCGGAAAATTTTCTTTGAAGAAGATAGGTTCTATGGAAATTTGTATGAATGCGTGTCGGATTAATAATTAACCATTCTTAAAAATCAATATCACAGGACTGCCACTGGGCAGATACCTGAAAACACGCTTCAACGCCACATTGTTGACAAGTAACATCATATGGGAGCTCAACCAGAAAACATCAAGTCCACACCTGTGGAGTAACGGTCAGCGCGTCTGGCTGCGAAACCAGGTGGCCCGGGTTCGAATCCCGGTAGGGGCAAGTTACCTGGTTGAGGTTTTTTCCGGGGTTTTCCCTCAACCCAATATGAGCAAATGCTGGGTAACTTTCGGTGCTGGACCCCGGACTCATTTCACCGGCATTATCACCTTCATATCATTCAGACGCTAAATAATCTAGATGTTGATACAGCGTCGTAAAATAACCCAATAAAAGAAAAAAGAAAACATCAAGACACGCTATAGAATAGTTACAATGAAAAAAAAAATGGCATATATAATTTTTAACAATACATTTTTCAACGGATTCATTGTTATATTTTACAAATGTTCGTGCATTTTAGGCGTATTTTGCACATTTTAAGGGCATAATTACATGCATATTAAAGAAGATTTTAGAACGTAACTTCCTAATCCTACAGTTATCATACCCAGACTAACAATTGGTCCGTCTTAATCTATTATTGAAAAACATCACAACGATAACAATTCTTACAGAAGACCTTTGTACAAAATGTGTAAACGGAAACATACCAATTCAGAATATCGCTTGGTTATTGTGTAATCGAAGCTCGCCAATGTATGATATGGATAAAATTAAAATTGAAATAAAATAAATCGGACAATTTTCTAGTTTTCAAATGCTGAGCATTGGAACATATTTCTTACAAACACCTGCATTGTCTGAAAAGGATGAAATTCACTCAACGCTAGAGGCTTTATTTAGTAATTTAAATTTGCGTCGTTAGAATCACGCGAACTGACATTTTATTTTACTATGAGGTGATCCGTTACGAAATCTCCATATTTATACAGTACATGATTATTGCATAAATTAGAAAGACGTCACTCTAGAGCTTGGAGAGAGGAGAATAAAATGAAAGCTGAGAAATTTGTATTTATGAAACGTTAGAATTTATATTGCTCTGAAGAAATATAGTAGTTTCGCAACTATTTGTTTACGTAATAGTGAGAATGAGCAGGCAGCGCTAAATGTGAAAAACGATCAATTAAATTTGATACACCAGTAAACTAATATATATATACTTCTTATTCAGTGACCACTAAATCACGTCACAGTCATCATGAATAATTTATGAACGAACCCAACCTATCTCGTTAGACTTACGTAAGGTATGTAATTTTTACATTCTAACAAAATAATTTTCTTTCGAATTTGTAGTCAACTCTCCGCCTCTAAAGATCGCTAATATGGATTTCATTTGTAATATAAGATACTACTAAGACACATTTATTTTCATGCCTGTTAGGATAATGGCGATAATTACAATAATAATGATGACAATGTTTTCTCTCCTCCTCCCTTATCTTCTCTTCTCAATCTTTCTTTGTTACTGTTGTTTGTCCATGCCCACATTCAGGTTTAATTTATTTTCTCGTTGCTCCATTCTCATTTTCCTTTTTATTTATTTAATCATTTCTTTTAAGAATTCACTCATTCATCCATTAAACCATATATTCATTTATTAATTAATTTCGCCTGTATTACGTCCTTTTTTAATAGTTCATCCACTATTTCTTTCACAGTCTTCTTCCTTTCTAATAATAGGCCTACATTTAGTGGTCTCCAACTATTGTTTGTGAAGTTTTGCAACGGATTTTTACTCTCATGACATGCTGTAAAAATCTGAATAGGGAATCTGGAGAGGGTTTTTTTTACATGTAGGAGCCAATATTTCCTGGATTGTTGTAAATATTGAACGAAGTACAATTCATCTGGTACTTCACTATTCATTTACTCCAAGCTTCACTGCCAAAGCTGAGGATTGATCTTTCCAAAATTATGTACGCGTTTTCTGTTTTTTTTTTTTTATGACACGAGAAAATTGGTTAATGATTTCCAGTGTTTGAATTTTGTTTTTTTTTTTTATTGGGTTATTTTACGACGCTGTATCAACATCTAGGTTATTTAGCGTCTGAATGATATGAAGGTGATAATGCCGGTGAAATGAGTCCGGGGTCCAGCACCGAAAGTTACCCAGCATTTGCTCATATTGGGTTGAGGGAAAACCCCGGAAAAAACCTCAACCAGGTAACTTGCCCCGACCGGGAATCGAACCCGGGCCACCTGGTTTCGCGGCCAGACGTTACTCCACAGGTGTGGACATTGAATTTTGTTAGATAGGCATATATTACACTATCCTGAATATGTTACGGTATTGTATATATATTTAAAAGAAATTAAACTCTTCTCGTATTTCTTAATTAATTATTTAATTAATTCATCAATTTATTCATCCAAACGTCACTCAATTCATTCATATATTGGTACGTTTTATATCCCTTTATTTTCATCTGTTCTTTCTTTCTTTCTTTCTTTCTTTCTTTCTTCTCTAGTTCATCATTTTTCTTCATTGTTTAAGTTAATTTATCCTTTCACAATGAATGTTTAATTAATTCCTTGTTCGCCTGTTTTCCTTCTTTCTTTCACTCACAGTTTCCAAACTAATTCTTTCTTCCATTCAGTCATTCATTTTATAACGCATTATTTCTTTGTTCCTGACGTCTACAGGGTTGTTTCCGATCTCTGATAACGAATTTGAATGACCTCATGTGTGTCAGGAATTACACCGACAGCTGAATTGCGACGAGAGATGACAGACCAGTAGTGAGTGATTTCATAATCAGAGTGCACGGTGTATCACAGTAGCAATTCCCAAGAAAATCGAGCCTTTTTGGGAGGGGTACATAACAACCCTTTCCGATGCCAAGTACAGTTACGTGAAAATCATAGGAGCCTTTAAAAAACGTTGTTTCGATATTTCCAAGAAAAGCATCTTGTGTGTACCTAATAAGATTGGCAAAGCTCGGATGGGATTAATTCCAGAGTGGAAAAAGCAAGCAAAGCTACCCTCGCCACAAGTCGCTGCACCCCACGACGTGATACAAATTAATTTCATTCGAGCTTTACCAATGTCATTAAGTACACAGATGATGCCTTTCTTGGAAATAACGAAACCTCGTTTATTGCATTCTTTTTTATTTTCATTTAACTGTACTTGGCATCGGAAAGGGTCGTACTGTACCCCTCCCAAAAAGGCTCGATTTTCTTGGGAATTTCTGCTATGAGTCGGCGTGAACTCTGACTATGAGATCACTCACTACTGGTCTGTCACCTCGGACCACAGTTCAGCTGTCGTGTGACTCCTAACGCACATGATGTCATTGATGTCATTCAAATTTGTTATCAGAGATAGGAAACAATCCTGTATTCTTTCCTTTACTCATGCATTGTTTCCTTTTACTTACTGTTATTCTTTCATTCTTCTTCTTTTGCGTTCACTTATTCACTCGCCACTCATTTATTACTCTTTTTCTTTCTTTCTATGTTGCTCTGTTCTTTATTTGTAAGGTAGACGACGTCCACTCCGCTTAGAAGTATAGATGTGCTTATCAGACGGGACATGGAACATTCATAACACTTACAGAAGCTTTCTGTGCACCCATGATGAAATGAGTAGCGTACCGACTGTGTTGCCTAACTAAGCTGGTCCCACCATCGTCCATACTACATATTCCTCCCCATCCTTCTAATTCGTGTACCGTATCTCTGGCAGTGATCTTCCATTCCTCACAGATGTATATAGGCCTATTTATAAGTCGTCATATCCCCGTCAGACAACAAGTTGAGGGAGGGGCATCGGAATCTATTTACATGTAGAACTGTGAGTTGTCTAGAACTCGTCACCACTGTCATCAACTACTAGTCTTTGAACAAATCGCGAGTAATATCTACTGCTGCGGACAGGGCTCTGACGCCATGCAAACATAGGAGACGTCATATTTTTTTAGAAACGGAGATGATAAATAATTAAAGGAGAACTATGGAAAGTGTTCGTGTAATGACGAGATAAAAACGGGATAATTCCGAGTAAAACTCTCATAAACTTAGCATTGTCCGCCACTAACACCATTTTGTCATCGTCGAGATTTGAACTCTGGTCCGTGGTCGTCGTAAGCCAGCGCTCTGCTAACTGGGCTATTAAGGCGGCAGGTTTTAGGCTTGTGTTCATATCTACATACAGTAATTTTAAGCGGATCGATGGTAGAATAGTACATTATGCAACGAGCCTATAATGAAGGTAATTAAGAAGCGAGTATGGATATTTATGAAACGAGCGCAAGCTCGTTTCATAATTTTCATACGAGCTTCTTAATTACCATTATAGGCGAGTTTCATACGACATTTTATGCTCGACCATATTTCTAAACGAGATGACAAATTGAATTTATTTGAATATTATTTACAATTAACGCTAATTATTATAGTAACAGAACATAACCTTCTGCGACAGTATTGGATTTCCAGCCTCCGTGACTTTTCGCTAATTCTCTTTCGATTGCATATCCGAGAATAATCGATACTTGGGGTTTTATAACGGTAGAAAGCTGACCTGTCATTGGCTGAACAGTTGTAACCTGAGTCGTCATTGGCTGAAAGACCTGACCTTTAATGAGTAGGTGTACTTTAATGACATGCATTAAAGATCTGCTTCCAGGTGTATAATTACTACATTTCGGCATGGTCGAGCATAAAAATCATTACGATGGTTCAGCAGTAAACTGGACCTTCACGTGACACACAAAGACAACGAAAAAATAGGGCCTGCTTATGACCGAGCGGGATTTGAAACAACAAATTCGGATTTTATTTTGAAACTACGCATTGTAGCTCAGGGTAATAATTAGCATAGTTAAAATTTGACGTTGGTTAGTAAATGTTTCCTGGAACCCTCGCATTTAGAGATAGACTTCTACCCTTTGTCAGGATATATTGTGCCCCTTTAACCCTCGAATACTCGCGCGGCATACATTTTTTGTAATCAACTGCTGTTCATTACGTCACATCTTCGCTTTCAATGGTGATAGCGTGAAATTTTCAGTACCTTCCTGTGACAGTTTTGTCTGGAATGTTTGGATGTAATTGTGACTTTTTTCTGGGTAGCAGTATACAGAGTGTTTTCGAGGTGGTGTTACAAACTTTCAGGGATGATGGCGAAGGGCACATGTATCAATTTGAGATAAGGAACCCTGATCCGGAAATGACCGAGTCGAAAGTTACAAGCAAAAATAGTTCTGTGGAAATGAAATAATTTTATTCCTCTGTATACATTATTTATGTGTATTTATCTGTACATCTTACACATACTGTATTCATCTGACGTTATTTACGTTGTCTACTTACAGTATTCCATTCAATGCGCTGTCTGAGGGATGGGGACAGGAAACTACACTAAAGCAATGCAGATAGCGTAATGTGTAACGGACATGGTCGGTCCGGATATGCACGTTTGTAGACAGCAATGTATGTGTACAAGTTGCAGTGTCCAGTCGATCAGTACTAGTGAAATGGAGGAGTACACGAGAGCGGAATAAGCAGACCTGATTTTCGAATAAGAATGAGCCAATGGAACAGTAGACAAGCTCACAGATTGTATCGGGACAAGTACCCACGTAGGAGACATCCGGCCTATATCATTTTTCCACATTCTTCCAAAAGTCAAAGGAAGTAGGGCACGTGGTGCCAAATTACAATTCCATTTCCTCACAACTATTTTTGCTTGTCACTTTCGACTCAGTCATTTTCGGACCAGGGTTCCTTATCTCAAATTGATACATGTGCCCTTCGCCATCATCCCTGAAAGTTTGTAACACCACCTAGGAAACACTCTGTATAGTAAGTCTTTAGAGTGGATTACAAGTGTAATCCGAGTAATCTAACGTCAGTGCTTTTACCAGGAGGAAGTACAAGAGCATAATTTCGATTTCCTTAGTTGTAATTTTATTTATCCCTATAAGCCGTTCATAAGACAATTTTACACGTATTTTCTATTCTTGCATTGGTTATCATTCAATATGAACTATTATTATTACGTAGACATATTTTATAACACAGCACAATTACTTTTCTCATATGAAACAGACTTGTACTTGTATTTGAACCCAATAGTCACTTAAATTTTAGGAGCAGGCGATAATAACTGTCGAGTGTAGTTTATAATAAGTAGCAATTAAGTCTATAATATAAAAATAGCAATAGAGTTTTTAATCCCATTCTTTGCATCATAATGCCACTAATTATATTATATTGACATCACTGATTTAAATTTAAAATAGAGTTACGCTGTTACAGGCCTATCACAAACAGTTTAATAGAATCAGTAAAGTAATGTTACTATTTTTATGTTGTAAAATTACATACTCATACGTGCAAAACAATTGATTAATATGGAAAAAAGAGATGGATTACAAATGTAATCCGCGCGAGTACTGGTGTCACAAATTATGGCGCGAGCACTGAAGGGTTAAAAACTTACAAAAGAAGCCGTAAATCTTGGAAAAGCTAGTATGTCCGTTCACGGTCGTCCATACTACATGATGTTCTGTATGGAAGGTTTTTATAAAGCCATGACTAAGAACAAAGAAATCGTAGTTTTAAATAATTATGAGTTTGAAATGGGATTAGACTCGATATTGTCACGAAATGTATAAAACAATTATAGGACTACAGGAAAAGCAGTCGGTGAAAAGAGGCAAAGTCCGCTTGTTACAAGAGTCAATAACAAGAGCTGGCAGATAATTTATAGGTCTGCCTCGATTCTAATAACAAACGATATTTATTTTCCTAACCAACATTATTAACTGAGGTTTCGATAGCGTAAACATTCAATATAATAAATTCTCTTTAAGGGAGTAACCTAGTTTCATCATATTTAACCCACGCGAGAATTTCGGACCACGCAAAGCGCAGTGTTTACAAAGAAGGAAAGATTTGTGAACAGTAATGAATAATTTACACTTGCTTTCATAACTATCGGTTATTAAATACCAACACGAGTAAGTAATTATAAACCAACACTTACCCACTGCAGTCTGAACAGTATTATACCAAGAGTTTATTTTTGAACGCTAACTGAACAACAACCGATCAAAAGCTCCTGCATCGGAATGATGTAACGCTTCTTTGTTACAAAAGAGTAGCTGTCGATTCCCGAGATCGTAGTTAAAATTCTTGTTTCTCATGCTTCTCATGGTTTTCAGGCAAATGGTGGTAGGACAAACTATACAAGGACAAAAATAGTCATAGATGACAATTAATTTATCGAAAAAATAAAGGAATTTATATATTTAGGCTGCACTTCATATAATCATCCAATGTATTATATGTAGTTATTCACACTACAAATGAGTATATATCCATGGCAGTGGTAACTAATTACACTCAATAATGATAATTAATAATAAACAACTAATAATAAATACAATTAATAATACATTAATACTACTATACTACTACTAATACTACTACTACTACTACTACTACTACTACTACTACTACTACTACTACTACTACTACTACTACTACTACTACTACTACTACTACTACTAATAATAATAATAACAATAACAATAATAATAATAATAATAATAATTAACAGCAATAATAATAATAATAATAATAATAATAATAATAATAATAATAATAATAATAATAATAATAATAATAATGGCTTTTAAGGAACCCGGAGGTTCATTGTCGCCTTCACATAAGCCCGCCATCGGTCCCTATCCTGAGCAAGATTAATCCACTCTCTATCATCATAAGCCACCTCCCTCAAATCCATTTTAATATTATCCTCCCATCTACGTCTCGGCCTCCCCAAAGTTTTTTTTTTCCTCCGGCCTCCCAACTAACACTCTATATGCATTTCTGCCCATACGTGTTACATACTCTCTCCATTTCAAATGTCTGGAATTAATTTTCCTAATTATGTCAGGTGAAGAATACAATGCATGCAGTTCTGCGTTGTGTAACTTCCTCCATTCTCCTGTAACATCATCCCTTTCAGCCCCAAATATTTTCCTAAGAACCTTATTCTGAAACACCATAATAATAATAATAATAATAATAATAATAATAATAATAATAATAATAATAATAATAACAGGGAGCATCCTAAATTAAATGAAGCACGATCACTTAAAATAACATTTAAAGTAAATCTAATATATATCTTAATCCTAAGTTCGAACTAAAATCCACCAGTATGATATGTTCATGCATGCACAAGTACCTTTCAGCACTACACACTTATTTCGCTATCAACTCACTCACTGCACTGGAAATACGACACATTTCACCGATTCTATCCTGATTTCACTAACACTTCAAAAACATTTCACTGTTCAAATACTTTGCACTTCACTTGCACAACACACTTCACTGACACAACACACTTCTTCACTGATACAACACTTCAGATAACAAAATATCAATTACACCCTTTAAATAGTGTGTATAATATACTACCGTCTATTAGTAAATCCTTAAGCCTATTTTAAATACATTTTTGGTTATTGGCAAAAGCTTTAGTAAAAATAGAAATAAGAATGGAGCAATATAAAAAAGTGAATGGGATAATTAAGAAATGTTTTAGAAAAATGTCGAAAATTATTTCAAATTAAATTACATAATGTTCTCTCGAAACTAATAGGAGTGAAACTTCGGCAACTGAGTTACATTAAAGGATAAAATAAGAAGTGAAGAAATTCAAGATAAATTAAACGTAAAAAATAAATTGGATAATATGGCTCTTACTGATGTACAAATGCCACCTGTACTTTGGATTTGGTCCTAAAGTTTCAGAGTTAATTTAAACATAGTTTTTTGCTTCCCTTGTAAAATTTTCTTTTCGGAGGTTAGCAGGTTTACACTCTAAGCCGACGATATGGATTTTTCTTCCTCTTTGTTCCAATGAATGACTTTGTCTTCACTTGCAAATTACTTCGCATAAACAAATTCATTGAACATGGCTTTGTCATCAATGTTGGAATCACCAGAAACGTTTACATTGACATCTATAGACATTTCAACATCATTCAATTTTGGAACATTGTTCAATAATATTCTTTCCTTGTATTTTCCAACAAAAGGGACTAATGGCGTTGCAGCAAGAACTTTCGGGACATCGGAACGGAATGTCTAAAAACGGAACTGTCCCATTGAAAACGGGAGATCTGGTCTCTTTATCTTAAACCTTGAATCACGCTGGTAGCCTACTGAGCTTTAAAGCACGTACGAGTACAGTAAAATATCTCTTTAAGAACTCATTATATATCATGATAATTTTGGTAAGCCATGAATTAAAAAAAAGTTCGTAGTCACTCGTATAATTTCTCGACTAATTGTGCGCTTCAGGTTAGGAAAGACTAGGGCCTATCTCATAATTTACATGGAAGAACTGAAACAAATTACGAAACGTCGGTCATAATAGCAACCTCAGAAATGGAACCTCGCATTCATAAATAATTCACTGTACCGTTTACCAGGCTGGCAGGAATATAAAAAAAAAAGACATGCATACCGTTGTGATAGAAAACGCCAAATACTCCTCAAAACATTCGATGGGAGTGATAACTACACAGAATTATGGATTCGTGTTATTTCCATTTAATATCCGCCACTGGCGAAGGCAGTTTCGTAGTCCTTTACATGGGTACGCCTCTTCAAATTTATCACAAAGGTTTAATACTGCTGCCTGCATTTGTTGGCGACATGATCCATGCGAAAGTGGGCTATTCAGTGTTGTCGTTTGCTCTGTGTGATAAACTTTCCTATGACCGACCACACAGGGCTTTATAAAGGATACAGATCCAGCCTCTGAATGCGTAGTCAGTTTGAATTCAGTCCAATCCACTTTCCAAAGTGAAGTGGAACGAAGGGTTATTGATGGCACCAGACTTGTCTATAGGTTGCTGCACAAGTATTCGTTCTGGCAATAAATGTGTGCTCTCCACAAATTATATATGCATTCAAAGGATAAATCTCTCTATGCTAAACTATTAATATTTAGAACTTGGACTGGTCTGGATTTTAATATAAATTCAGTGTAGCTTCTGAGCCATTCTCCAAGCGCAGGCGAGTATGTAAAGCACTACACTGCAATGCTCTGCACAGTGATTGAGTTAGTGAGTTGGAACCTCATAAACAAAAAGCCTGCATTTGTTTTATCGCTACTATAAAAACCGAGACCAAAGACAAAAATGGTTAAATGTATCGTAAAGTTATTAATGATCACTGTTATTAGATAGTATAGAAAAATGTGGAACGAAATCAAATGGTTTATCTCATCTGTAGCATTTGGAGTTGCGATAGCTTGGCGTTAAAGGGATACACATTTTATTACACAGGCCTATAAGCAGAGCTGTAGTCGGGGTAGTCTGTAGTCTATATTGGTGTTCGCCGTATTATACATTTTATTCATCGTCTCTATTTAGCGTATTCCCTCTGTTCTTCGAAAGTTCTCATTTTGAAAATAGTTTTGCTCCTGTTCGTTCATTTTGAAAATTAAAAGCGACGTAGTCATTCACAGCAACACAGATTTCATTCTCGTTGTCGTGATAACGAAAGTAAATGACATCAGCACTGTCTATACCAATCGTTAGACTATAAACTTATTTTTGTCAAATCAATCTAAAATCTACTTGTCTATCAGTATTTTTATGGGCGATTTTTTTTTGTAAAATTTGCTAATACATTTTTCTGCCTAAATATGTCTTTGTTAAATTATATAGGGGAGAGTTGGGTAGTATCGGACATCGGGTAATATCGGACAGTGAGTTTCTTTCATCTAGTATCTGAATGGCATGGTTACGTTTCTGTGATGTCACATACAGAAACGTAACCATGTCATTCAGGTACTACCATCTGGTGGTAGATGAAAGAAACGCACTGTCCGATATTACCCGATGTCCGATACTACCCAACTCTCCCCTACCTATAGAGTATTTCAAAAGTCAGTTCAAACATTAAACCGCTATAAATATTATAATATAATATTTGAGATAGGGAAAAAACAAAAACATCACACTATTGGGTAAACAACGGAGTTTACAAAACATTGGGAAGATGTCCCCCGTTCTCTTGTTCAACGTACAACATTGTCTGCGACACCATGCACAGCATTTTGAAGATAATGTCTTGGAATATTAGCAATTTCTTGCGAGATGGCATCTTTCAGTTGCAGTAGGGTTGTTGGATGAGTCAGAAAAACTCGTTCTTTAACGTAACCCCACAACCAAAAGTCGGCTGGATTGAAATCTGGAAATCGCGAAGGCCACATTGTTGGAAAGTACCTACTGATGACACGATCTCCAAACATCTGCGTTATTAATTTTTTTGCAGGGATAAAGATGTGGGGTGGAGCGCCATCTTGCATGAAGATTATGTTTTCCATATAGTCATTCCTGAGTCTAGGGATAACGAAGTTCTGTAACATTCTGTAGTAGGGCTCCCCGTTTACTGCAACAGTCTGTCTTATTACATTATTGTCCACACTTGTGGAGTAACGGTTAGCGCGTCTAGCTGGGAAACCAGGTGGCCCGGGTTCGATTTCCGGACGGGGCAAGTTACCTGGTTGAGGTTTTATCCTGGGTTTTCCCTCAACCCAATATGAGCAAATGCTGGGTAACTTTCGGTGCTGGGCCCCGGACGCATTTCACCGGCATTATCACCATCTCATTCAGACGCTAATAACCTAAGATGTTGATAAAGTGTCGTAAAATAACCTACTAAAAATTAATGATGGAGTTAACACGCGTAATTGAGGTTCGTTTTCCAACCAAAGTCATCAGTAGGCACTTTCCAACAATGTGGCCTCAGCGATCTCCAGATTTCAATCCGGCCGAGTTTTGGTTGTGGGGTTACCTTAAAGAACGAGTTTTCCTGACACATCCAACAACCTTACTGCAACTGAAAGATGCCATCTCGCAAGAAATTGCTAATATTCCAAGACATTATCTGTAAAATGCTGTTCATGGTGTCGCAGACAGAATGCTGTACGTTGAACAAGAGAACGGCGGACATCTTCCCAATGTTTTGTAAACTCCGTGGTTTGTCCAACACTGTGATGTTGTTGTTTTTTCCCTGTCTCAAATATTATTATAATATTTATAGCGGTTTAATGTTTGAACTGACTTTTCAAATACCCCATACATTTGTTATTACTGTCGCAACAATGGAAGAAAATTTAGATATAGGTACATGGCAGTACGCTTTTGGCGCTTTGTGTAAAATTTGGATTACATACAAACAGTTTTATTGTTAAAATCACATAATTGCGCATTTTATAATTGACAGCCTTCAGACATGTCACATTCTTTTATAATGATAAACACTCATGTTAGCAAATTTCCTGATGTCGAAAATACATTCGATTAATTATCTTTTATGTAGTATACGACTTTATGGTTTAAATATGAATACGAGTAGAAGATATTGTTTAGTCAACTGTCCGAAAACAGGTCTGAAGCTCACAAGTGATACCAAAATGGCAACTAGGCCAGGAGATAATGGGGTAGGGTGGCCAGTTACTTTATACAAAGAAAAATATTAAATTTAATAAATGCTGGTAACATTGCTTTGGGGTCTTTCATGCCCAGTAAAGCCCACAATTTCATTCACTCCATAATTACTCGTATAATAGACCTGATATAAAATTGTGTGGCTACAAAAGATGGCCAGAATATAGGCCTAAGACAACTTCTGAAAATTTTACAAATTCCTTAACGTTTATATGAAAGAGGTTTTGGCATTTGCTGTACCAGTAGGCACATACAAAGTTAAGTATAGTTCAGGAGGCGAGACCTGGCATGTGAGTTGCTCGAGAAGGGGAAGGTTAGGCGATCAGAAAAAGAGTTTGGCGTGTGAGGGGTGACAGTAGTTAATATTACAAGATTCTATAAACACGGAAGTTCAGCTCAGACTAAAAATTATCTTCCCCTTCCATAACCACTGGTGACATAGACACGGTGGACAGGTTACAGGACAGGTTTTGCCTCGTCTACTATACTGACGTGACTCAGGGACTGCAAATCTGAGGAATGTAGTTATGATTCGCAGAAGTGATATGGATATGGATAACAGTGAGGCTATTATGTGTTCAGAAAACATTCGTCGCAACATTCATTACGTCACTATATTATATTCCCATGTCAAAGCATCTATTGAGACAAAATGAATCAACTCATTGAAATTCAAACAATAACGAAAGCCCAAGAACTAAATTCCTTGTATACAGAGTGTAAGGGGTAAGAGTGCCGTCTTTTTCACAGTCGTCGGGGACGATCTACAGGATCAAAAAATGTCCATACAACATAGGGTCAAAACTTGATAGTTTTCCCAGAAAAATATTTATTCTCTTATTTTATTCGCGTTATGCTGCTTATATCGTTAGTAAAATTACGAAAATAATTACATCAGTAGGTATATCTAGCAAAGAGTTAATATTGGTTTAAATAAATATTTGTGTGTTCTATTACGTTTTCGTGAAATTAAATAAAATTGTATTCTTAAATTTGTTAATATTCTGGAGTGAGAGACGTGGCAACGTGTTCAGCAGGCAGTACTCTGCACGCCACGTACATGTCAGCTGAGTTCAAGCTCCCTGTCCATAGGTCTACTGCCGAGCGGATGACAGTTCGATAAACAATGTCATTCACAGTTTAGGAATATCATGTTATTAATTTACGGAGAAAGTCGTCGTAATTCAAGTGAGACAAGAAGGACGTACCGTCAATGTTTTCCGCAAAGAAGGTTACCTAATCGACGACCTTTTGTACTGGTTTCTCAACGATTATTTATTAGAAACTAGGAGTCTCTTACTACGTTTCGAAAATCACACAAAGAGAAATTTCTTTAAAAATGGTACTGCCTTATGGGAGCGGGCGGGATTAAAATACTGCATTTAAAAACATGTTCGTGTCGTCAGAAATTTATTAAAAAAATGTAGTTCTTGAACTCGAGTGTTTAAATGGTATTGAAGCTTGTACATCAGGAAGATAACGAGTTGAGAATGAACCACATGATTGTCGGCAGCGAACCTCCATCGCTCCTGTAAACATTGACCAGGCTAATGGCATTATTCGGATCAATAGACACATTACTGTACAGGAGCTTGCTGGAGGATTTAACGTAAGTGTTGATAGTGCAAGTAACACCATTAAAAACAAATTGTAATACAGCAAAGTTAATGTTCACTGAGTTTCAAGCAATTTAACGAACGGAGAAAATATTATGCGTTGATGTGTACTCAGGTTACCATTCTCCTCCTGGGACTTTTTGAAGAATAGAAGAATTATTCTTGAAGTTAATAGCCACTGGTGATACTGATTAGACTTGGATGCACTATTTTATCACTGAGTCTCAGTAACCAACGAGAGAGTGGTGCCATACCATTCACCATGAGACCAAGAAAAACACGCTGACCCGGAAAAGTATTGACATGACGGAGTCGTTTTGGGATTAAAGAGCATTTATGTACGTAGATATTTTCCTCTTGAAAAGCAAGGCAGTAAATGCAGAACATTAATCAGACTTTTTATGAGAGTTTGTTTTCTGCAATACAATAAGGTAGGCTTAACTTACGCAACAAAAAAATAAGAATAGAAACAGAAACAATCGAAACCGCTAGACAATTTAATTGAGAACTTCTGCCATACCAAACTCAGAATTCGCTCCAAGTGATTTGTAAATGTTTGAGAGACTTAGGCAATAGCGTTTTGAGTACGAAGATGTGAATGAAATCAGGGTTGTCTGGGACTGTATATGCACAGAATCCCAACTTATTTCTTTTTTTATATAAAGAGGAAAACAGCTTCCAGAACGTTGAAACAGTGTAAAGATGCCGGAGGTAAAATAGTGGTATTTTGAAGATTGAAGTGTAGAAGAGATAATGAAAAAGGTACCTGATTGATGTTTTTCGAGGGATTTCTCTCAACCCATTAAGAGCAAATTCTGGGTAACTTTGGCGCTATACCCTGGACTCACCTAGCTAGCATTATCACCTTCATCTCACTCAGACGTTAGATAACCATAGCAGTTGATTTATTCATAGTTTTCTGCCTAAGGACAGGTCTTTCACTGCAAGCCCAACATTCTCATATCTTTTCTATTTTCTGCGTGCCTTTTTGTCTCCGCATATGATCCATAAATTGTGTAATGTCGTCTAATAGTACATTATGCAACGAGCCTATAATGAAGGTAATTAAGAAGTGAGTATGGATATTTATGAAACGAGCGCAAGCGAGTTTCATAATTTTCATACGAGCTTCTTAATTATCATTACAGCCGAGTTTCATACGACTTTTTATGCTCGACCACATTTCTAACTTGATATTATTAATTTTCTTGTATCTGACCTGGAGCAATGTCCCGTATGTTGTGAGATGTGCGCAGACGCGAAAGTATTGATTTTTTCCGAGGAACAGATGTGCACATTGACCTTGCTAGGCCATAAGAACCTACAGAGATAACATTGAAATTAAATTAGACATTGAAAAACGAGATGACAAATTGAATTTATTTGAATATTATTTACAATTAACGCTAATTATTATAGTAACAGAACATAACCTTCTGCGACAGTATTAGATTTCCAGCCTCCGTGACTTTTCGCTAATTCTATTTCGATTGCATATCCGAGAATAATCGATACTTGCGGTTTTATAACGGTAGAAAGCTGACCTGTCATTGGCTGAACAGTTGTAACCTGAGTCGTCATTGGCTGAAAGACCTGACCTTTAATGAGTAGGTGTACCTTAATGACATGCATTAAAGATCTGCTACCAGGTGTATAATTACTACATTTCGGCATGGTCGAGCATAAAAATAATTATGGTTTATTTGATGACGCTCGCAACTACCGAGGTTTTATCAGCGACGCCGGTGTGCCGGAATTTTGTCCTGCAGGAGTTCTTTTACACGCCAGTAAATCTACCGACATGAGCCTGTCGCATTTAAGCACACTTAAATGCCATCGACATGGGCCGGGATCGAACCCGCAACCTGAGCACAGAATGCCAGCGCTACCGAGGCCGACAATGTCGTCTATCATCTGATATCTTCTTCTGCCCCGAACTCTTCTCCCGTTCACCATTCCTTCGTGAAGAGAAGCGAATAGAAGCATTTGAGATGTAGACATGGAAAAGAATGGGCCGTGTGAAATGGACAGGCAGATTAAGAAATTAAGTTGTGCTGGAAAGAGTGGGTGAAGAAAGAATGGTGCTGAAATGGATCAGGAAGAGAAAAAGGAATTGATTGAGTCACTGAAACTGGAAGCAGTTGATAAAACGTCGTAAATAACCAATTAAAATAAAAATATACACAGATATATGTCTGTTTATTAACTAGTAAATTATGTTAGGCATAGCATGAATACCAAGGAATATTCAGTTACGTGTGCTACGTATAGGTAAAGACTATAGCAGGAAACCTATTCTTTCTTCGTCAGATATATAGTTCAGGAGGCGAGATCTGGCATGAGAGTTGAGCGAGAAGAGAATGGTTAAGCGATCAGAAAAAAAGCTTGGCATGTGAGAGGTGATGGTCATTAATATTACACGAATCTATAGACATGGAAGTTCAGTTCAGACTAAAAACGTATCTTTTCCCTCCATACCCACTGGTGATACAGAAATTATGCATAATAGGGTCACAGGACAGGCCTTACCTCGTGTACTATACCTTTCATTGTATTATCGATTTACAATCCATATGGCGTAGAGAAGAATATTAGGCCTATTCTTTTACCAACACAGCAACATATCGCAAGCCTCTCTGGCCATGTGGTCAGCATGGCACAGGGCCATCTGCCACCGCTGAGATAACACATAACGAAGTACATACGCGCAGGCCCATGAACGAAAGACAAATATCTTCCATTGCTCACGCCGGAAATCGAATCGAATCATGGATGAAAAGCGCGTACCCTATCGACATATCCAAAACAACAGATTAGAAAACTTTTTTACATTAAATAAATTACATGCACATTAAACGTAGAAAATGTAAAATTATAACAGGTAACTAATTTTACATGTTCAACCCTAGGTTTTGATGTAATATCACATTTTCCACTGAAAGGACCCACTTTTCGACGGAAAATAAAATCCATGCATGTTTCTCATTCTCTGTATATTGGGGAAAAAAGTTAACGAATGTACTCGTATGAAGAATGACATAATGTAAACTAGCTATGTTTGCTGCTTTATGAGGTAAACAAATTATACTAAACCATGTTCTCGAAATATTACGCCTCGTTTCTCTCTGTAGCCTGCCTGGAGTCATCATTGCGAAATCGTTCAGAACGGTAAAGGTGAACAAATAACTATCGCAACGCCATCACAAACCAAACATCGGAAAGCATACGGTCGCATTCACTACGCCACGGGGCTCAAACTTTTATTTAAAATGATCGCTTTCAAATGTGAGAGGAAGGCTGAACTCTAATAATTGATTCAGTGGCCCTGAGATCAGCACTCCTTTCTCAATCATTTTGAGTGGAGAACATTACTGCGCAAAACCAGGTTTACCTCCTATGTTGTAGTTGATAATGAAGTCATAAGACAGTCGTGCATTCCAAAATTTAGATCAAATGCAGTCGGCATATCTGTTGCATCCTTTCCTCATGAGTAATGACTGTTACATAACATGTAGGTAAAGGTTAGAGGACATCTTCATGTTCAGTAGACAATCGAGCTACAGCTGATTTTATGTATACACAAGAACCTGAATCCGGTTTTTCGTCAACTGATTTTCACCTCAGTCTGAAATATATTTTAGAAAAGTTATATGTTTTACAAGTATTTGAAGGTTTCGTAACAAGCTTTTTTTTACGGTGATGGGTTGTTAGCTCTTCGCCCAACCCCCGAAGCTGGAGGACCACCCCTCATCAGCTGTCCGCGACTGCTTATTCAATATATTCACAGCTACCTTCCATACCTGGAGGCCGTCTCCTCGATCCGCAACCTGAGGACGCGCCATGCCGTGGTGATAGGGACCCACAATACGTGCCTGTTATTATTCGGTTGAGAAGCTTTTATAATCCGTCTGCTGTCAAAAAATCTGAAAGTTAGAATTTATGAAACAGTTATATTATCGGTTGTTCTTTATGGTTGTGAAACTTGGACTCTCACTTTGAGAGGCGAACACAGGTTAAGGGTGTTTGAGAATAAGATGCTTAGGAAAATATTTGGGGCTAAGAGGGATGAAGTTACAGGAGAATGGAGAAAGTTACACAACACAGAACTGCACGCATTCTATTCTTCACCTGACATAATTAGGAACATTAAATCCAGCCGATTGAGATGGGCCGGGCATGTAGCACGTATGGGCGAATCCAGGAATGCATATAGAGTGTTAGTTGGGAGTCCGAAGGGAAAAAGACCTTTGGGGAGGCCGAGACGTAGATTGGAGGATAATATTAAAATGGATTTGAGGGAGGTGGGATATGATAATAGAGACTGGATTGATCTTGCTCAGGATAGGGACCAATGGCGGACTTATGTGAGGGTGGCAATGAACCTCCGGGTTCCTTAAAAGCCAGTAAGTAAGGAAGTAAGTAAGTAAGTCTTACAAGTATTACGTAATTTTAAGGAATGAAGAATACATTATTACATTCCCGTTACCTGATTTTATTTATACGAACATCATATACCTTTCCTTAACAAAGATAATTTCAAAAGTAGCTATTGACACAGAAAACTGTTATTTTTTTATCATGTAGGTAGGTGAAACCTCAAAACAAGAGGTTGACTGCACTGTCATGATATTCATTTATTCATAGTTTTCTGCCCAAGAGCAGGTATTTCACTGCAAACCCAGAATTCTCTAGTCTTTCCTATTTTCTGTCTTCCTCTTAGTTAAGAATATAATCCTGGAAATTCAGTTGCTCTCTTTTAGAATGACTGCGATTAAAAATTGTAGAGTGTGTCTTACATGAGATTTCTGAAAACTTAAGCAGACTCTCAGCATTATTTTATAATTAATCATGCACTTAATTACAAAACGCACAATAGATTTTTATTTATTTTAATATATTCTATTGCCCCCTTCAATTTGCACAGTTATAACCAAACCTTGGTTCAGGATAATGAAACGCATGAAGTTACGAACGCACGGACGACTTTGTTGTTTAGATAGAGGAGAATGGTAGATGAAGAGTGCAGTTACTGCTTGCCTTATATGTAAACATTCAGTCACGTAGGACATAAAATAAATGTTCAAGCTTTAATATATGTAATATATATAGTGCATTTCTAGTACTGAAAATAATTTACTGACGTTACATATTGAAATTTGCATTATACTGTACATGTTTCCATTATATAAAATAACAATTTGTCTGTGCGAAGAAAAGAAAAAATATACACTAGGCCACATAAAATACATTTCTTCACAACGCTTTGCACCGAATTACAAGGTACATTCGCAATGTAGGGCTATCACAATAAAAGCATCTCGTATTTTCACTCAAAATAAGGTTTTTTAAAGAAACGCTTTGAAATATGTAGGTACTATTTTTATTTTATTGAAAGGGATGTTGATATGTACCAATAATACGAGTATACACAAATTTCGATGAAATTCTTTTTGATTTTCTATGTCTGAGTTTGATGTTTATTTTTATTGGGTTATTTTACGACGCTGTATCAACATCTAGGTTATTTAGAGTCTGAATGATATGAAGGTGATAATGCCGGTGAAATGAGTCCGGGGTCCAGCACCGAAAGTTACCCAGCATTTGCCCCGACCGGGATTCGAACCCGGGCCACCTGGTTTCGCAGCCAGACGCGCTGACCGTTACTCCACAGGTGTGGACAGTTTAATGTTGAAGACTTGTGTAATTTAATATTTTCCATATACCCTTTGCTTTTACAGTACTTTCCAAAGAATCTAATTCTATCTGTCCTTATATATTTTTGCACAATTTGCAAAATAGAGTTTTTTCGGCTAATAAGAAAATATTAATTCCCAAACTTCTCTGTAAGTTAGTTCTGAAGGGAATGCTTAATTCTTGTAATTTTAGACATGTACCTCAGTACTGCGAATCGTTAAATAGAGAAATTAAAACTAAAACAAAAATATAGATATGTAAATAATTAAATGAATAAATAAACAAAAGAAATAAGACAGAAAAAAATACTTGTTTACTCACAGGATATTTTTTTATATGTCTTAATATTTTGTGTCTCACTGTACCCACTACTCCCCTACTGTATAGTGTATTTGGGCCTATTCCTTTTAAATACGCCATAATAAATGTGTTTTGTTGCTATAAACGGAGTTTTACTGCGCTTTCTACTGTTCTTTAAGCTATTTCAGTTAATCCGGACTTTCGTTACACCGGTCAGCTTATCCCCCATGGATATCAAGTAGGCTACGTGTGGTGGTCGCACGGACCCATGCCAAGCAGCAATAAGAAAGACGGTAACGCACTTTGTTACGAAACCAACTGTACCAACTATATTCTCGCAGTGCCACACTACCCCACGAGTCAAGACGTCATTTAAACTCTGTGCGTTCCAAACTTCGGTCTCGTGACTCGGTGACCCTAGACCAGGATTGCAGAACTCAGCGACAATTGTGGCGTTGCGTTACTCATCGGAAACGTCACTCTTCTCTTCCTTCTACACCCGCGTCATTGACTTGGTAGGGGAGGGGATTTGTATTCAGTGTTTGTGTTATGTGATTGCATACGGGACACAGTGACGTCATTCAACGCCAGTGGATTGTAGACGGGGAACCAACGCTTTCAATCCCTCTCTCGCCAGTTCTGTATTCCTGCCCTAGACCGAGGCTTGGTTATAACAATTCCATTTGTATACATATCAAGCACAAGATAATATAAAATATAAAAGCGTACATTACAAAATTAAATAATAGTAATTACAATATAAAATAGATACAATAATCTAAAGTATCAATCTTAATTTCTGAGAGAAATTTGTAAATATAATTTGTACACTTCCCTTTTAATCCCAAAATCATTAATCCATTTAGATTTCTTTGAAACACGAGGTAGACCTACAGATGGGTGAAGAGATGTATACTCTGTACAGGTACTCGTATTTGGTAACACAAACCTGACAGTTGTCAACATGAACAGAGACAACACCTTTTTCCGTAGTGCATCACACATTTTTTCAGAGATTTTATTACAATTTATTTTGGCACGGAGAAGGGCCGAAGGTTACCACTGCAGTCTCTGGTGGGCTTATTACTGGGAATTATTTTTGAAGTCCGAACAGTCGCGGTTTTTTAGGCCTACTCCTAGATATCGTGACTCAACTGTCGGGTCCAATCTATCGATTCAACCTGCACGTGTTAAGATTCCGCTGGAATCCCACTATAACGAAAGTGTATTAGACCTTTGTCTCCTCAGTCTGATTCCACAGTCTAGTATATACAGTCACGAAGCTTGAGTTGTGAGGGTGCTAGGAACAATAGACTGTGCTGGTACTATTTCACATTGTCTGTAATGAGACGATATTACCGATCCTAGTGGTTAGCAACTATCTATGCTTGCATATTTACTACGTATTGAACTTCGTGACTATATATACTAGACTGTGCTGATGCCATTTGTACGCCAGTCACAATACTACGTAATGATGCACCGTTTTCCGTTAATACTATTGAAAATTTTATAATGAATACAGAGACGGTAGAACGATTGAAGGAAAAGCGAGAACCTCAACTGCTTACTTTGAAGTGACTGATTTTGGTTATTCGTAAACTTTGCTATGGCTTTTACATATCGTACAACTAAAGAAAATGAAATGCTTGTATTTTTAGTCAGCTGCTGAACCTTTCTTTACACGGTCTACTGACTCCTTACCGTACAGTGCAAGAATGACTGATTTTAAATCTGAAACGATGGAAACTTTGTTCAAAATTGTTCTTATAAATCATAAGTAACACAATAAAATATAATCTATTAAAAAAAAATTCTGGTTTAAATACTAAAATTTTAACATAGTATTGAAATATACAGGACCTTTCTTGAGTATTAAAGAGAACGATTGTTTCACAATGTGCAATCACGATGTAAACAGCATATTTTACTACTTGTTGCCCAATCAGGTTTCACCTTTAAACACATTTACAGTAGCCTACCTGAAGAGCTGAAATATCCGAGACTTGATGTGTAAGTATATCATAAGACGAGGCATAATATTAAATACCTGACACGTCATTGTTACTGTCTAAGCGTGAGATTCATAACACAGCCGCACACCTGTCGACATCGTAACAGTACTTAATTTTGTTATACGTTGTGAAGTTGTAAACCGTTTGCTAAATATTAAGTAGAAAACATCGGGCCATGACGCGTTTATACCTTCTCCAGGTAGACTACTGAATAAAACACAGCTTATGAGACGACGTCGTTCTGATTACAGACCCGTTCAACAAGTAGCTCCAATTGTTACATGGAGTGTAATTACACCTGCTCTTGGGAGCTATGCAGAATCGATAACGAGGCAAAAATGTATGGAGATCAACAAGATTAACACATTCTATACGTATATCTCTGGAAAAATTACGAGAACCTGGAAACGTGAAATAGGAACTGAATATTATAATATAGATACGAAGGCTGGAGTATTAGAGAAGAGGGATTTAAATGGGATAAAAACTAAAATATTTGTGTTGGGCGACGACTGCAAGTAGTCGGAAAAAAATAAGTAAGGATTTAAAAGTAAATTGACATTATTTTTAATTCGACACAATGATGGTCACCACCACCACCACCACCACTATTATTATTATTATTATTATTATTATTATTATTATTATTATTATTACTTACAAATGGCTTTTAAGGAACCCGAAGGTTCATTGCCGCCCTCAAATAAGCCCGCCATCGGTCCCTATCCTGTGCAAGATTAATCCAGTCTTTATCATCATATTCCACCTCACTCAAATCCATTTTAATATTATCCTCCCATCTACGTCTCGGCCTCCCTAAAGGTCTTTTTCCCTCCGGTCTCCCAACTAACACTCTATATATGCATTTCTGGATTCGCCCATACGTGCTACGTGCCCTGCCCATCTCAAACGTCTGGATTTAATGTTCCTAATTATGTCAGGTGAAGAATACAATGCGTGCAGTTCTGCGTTGTGTAACTTTCTCCATTCTCCTGTAACTTCATCCCGCTTAGCCCCAAATATTTTCCTAAGCACCTTATTCTCAAACACCCTTAACCTATGTTCCTCTCTCAGAGTGAGAGTCCAAGTTTCACAACCATACAGAAGAACCGGTAATATAACTGTTTTATAAATTCTAACTTTCAGATTTTTGGACAGCAGACTGGATGATAAGAGCTCCTCAACCGAATAATAACACGCATTTCCCATATTTATTCTGCGTTTAATTTCCTCCCGAGTGTCATTTATATTTGTTACTGTGCTCCAAGATATTTGAATTTTTCCACCCCATCGAAGGATAAATCTCCAATTTGTATATTTCCATTTCGTACAATATTCTGGTCACGAGACATAATCATATACTTTGTCTTTTCGGGATTTACTTCCAAACCGATCGCTTTACTTGCTTCAAGTAAAATTTCTGTGTTTTCCCTAATCGTTTGTGTATTTTCTCCTAACATATTCACGTCGTCCGCATAGACAAGAAGCTGATGTAACCCGTTCAATTCCAAACCCTGCCTGTTATCCTGAACTTTCCTAATGGCTATTCTAAAGCGAAGTTAAAAAGAAAAGGTGATAGCGCATCTCCCTGCTTTAGCCCGCAGTGAATTGGAAAATCATCAGATAGAAACAGACCTATACGGACTCTGCTGTATGTTTCACTGAGACACATTTTAATTATTATTATTATTATTATTATTATTATTATTATTATTATCATTATTATTATTATTTTTACGGCTTTTATGTAGTTAATATTGGTGATGGTGATGATTAACACAGTTGTAATGGCGATGGTTGCATTGGCGGTAATAATAATAGTGATGGTTGTAATGGCGGTAATAGTAGTGATGTTTATAATGACGGTAATAATAGTGATGGTTATAATGGCGGTAATAGTGGTGATGGTTATAATGGCGGTAATGATAGTGATGGTTGTAATGGCGGTAATAGTGGTGATGGTTATAATGGCGGTAATGATAGTGATGGTTGTAATGGCGGTAATAGTGGTGATGGTTATAATGGCGGTAATGATAGTGATGGTTGTAATGGCGGTAATAGTGGTGATGGTTATAATGGCGGTAATGATAGTGATGGTTGTAATGGCGTTAATAGTAGTGATGTTTATAATGACGGTAATAATAGTGATGGTTGTAATGGCGGTAATAGTGGTGATGGTTATAATGGCGGTAATGATAGTGATGGTTGTAATGGCGGTAATAGTGGTGATGGTTATAATGGCGGTAATGATAGTGATGGTTGTAATGGCGGTAATAGTGGTGATGGTTATAATGGCGGTAATGATAGTGATGGTTGTAATGGCGGTAATAGTAGTGATGTTTATAATGACGGTAATAATAGTGATGGTTGTAATGGCGGTAATAGTGGTGATGGTTATAATGGCGGTAATGATAGTGATGGTTGTAATGGCGGTAATAGTGGTGATGGTTATAATGGCGGTAAAGATAGTGATGGTTGTAATGGCGGTAATAGTAGTGATGTTTATAATGACGGTAATAATAGTGATGGTTGTAATGGCGGTAATAGTGGTGATGGTTATAATGGCGGTAATGATAGTGATGGTTGTAATGGCGGTAATAGTGGTGATGGTTATAATGGCGGTAATGATAGTGATGGTTATAATGGCGGTAATAATAGTGATGGTTGTAATGGCGGTAATAGTAGTGATGTTTATAATGACGGTAATAATAGTGATGGTTGTAATGGCGGTAATAGTGGTGATGGTTATAATGGCGGTAATGATAGTGATGGTTGTAATGGCGGTAATAGTGGTGATGGTTATAATGGCGGTAATGATAGTGATGGTTATAATGGCGGTAATAATAGTGATGGTTGTAATGGCGGTAATAGTAGTGATGTTTATAATGACGGTAATAATAGTGATGGTTGTAATGGCGGTAATAGTGGTGATGTTTATAATGACGGTAATAATAGTGATGGTTGTAATGGCGGTAATAGTGGTGATGGTTATAATGGCGGTAATGATAGTGATGGTTGTAATGGCGGTAATAGTGGTGATGGTTATAATGACGGTAATGATAGTGATGGTTGTAATGGCGGTAATAGTGGTGATGGTTATAATGGCGGTAATGATAGTGATGGTTGTAATGGCGGTAATAGTGGTGATGGTTATAATGGCGGTAATGATAGTGATGGTTGTAATGGCGGTAATAGTAGTGATGTTTATAATGACGGTAATAATAGTGATGGTTGTAATGGCGGTAATAGTGGTGATGGTTATAATGGCGGTAATGATAGTGATGGTTGTAATGGCGGTAATAGTGGTGATGGTTATAATGGCGGTAATGATAGTGATGGTTGTAATGGCGGTAATAGTAGTGATGTTTATAATGACGGTAATAATAGTGATGGTTGTAATGGCGGTAATAGTGGTGATGGTTATAATGGCGGTAATGATAGTGATGGTTGTAATGGCGGTAATAGTGGTGATGGTTATAATGGCGGTAATGATAGTGATGGTTGTAATGGCGGTAATAGTAGTGATGTTTATAATGACGGTAATAATAGTGATGGTTGTAATGGCGGTAATAGTGGTGATGTTTATAATGACGGTAATAATAGTGATGGTTGTAATGGCGGTAATAGTGGTGATGGTTATAATGGCGGTAATGATAGTGATGGTTGTAATGGCGGTAATAGTGGTGATGGTTATAATGGCGGTAATGATAGTGATGGTTGTAATGGCGGTAATAGTGGTGATGGTTATAATGGCGGTAATGATAGTGATGGTTGTAATGGCGTTAATAGTAGTGATGTTTATAATGACGGTAATAATAGTGATGGTTGTAATGGCGGTAATAGTGGTGATGGTTATAATGGCGGTAATGATAGTGATGGTTGTAATGGCGGTAATAGTAGTGATGTTTATAATGACGGTAATAATAGTGATGGTTGTAATGGCGGTAATAGTGGTGATGGTTATAATGGCGGTAATGATAGTGATGGTTGTAATGGCGGTAATGGTTATAATGGCGGTAATGATAGTGATGGTTGTAATGGCGTTAATAGTAGTGATGTTTATAATGACGGTAATAATAGTGATGGTTGTAATGGCGGTAATAGTGGTGATGGTTATAATGGCGGTAATGATAGTGATGGTTGTAATGGCGGTAATAGTGGTGATGGTTATAATGGCGGTAATGATAGTGATGGTTGTAATGGCGGTAATAGTAGTGATGTTTATAATGACGGTAATAATAGTGATGGTTGTAATGGCGGTAATAGTGGTGATGTTTATAATGGCGGTAATGATAGTGATGGTTGTAATGGCGGTAATAGTGGTGATGGTTATAATGGCGGTAATGATAGTGATGGTTGTAATGGCGGTAATAGTGGTGATGGTTATAATGGCGGTAATGATAGTGATGGTTGTAATGGCGGTAATAGTGGTGATGGTTATAATGGCGGTAATGATAGTGATGGTTGTAATGGCGTTAATAATGATAGTGATGGTTCTAATGGCGGCAATAGTAGTGATTGTTGTATTGGCGGTAATAATGATAGTAACGGCTGTAGTGGCTGAATTAATTATATTGATGGTTGAAATGACGGTAATAATAGAGATGATTATGATCATTATTTTAGTGTTAATTGTAATACAATCCCTTTATTCGTAATTATTAGTCTTTTTTTTAGCTATCTCTCTTCTTGCTGCTTGTCAAACATTAACTTATATTGCTCAGTTCATGTACTTAGTTTTTACGTAATATTGTTACAGAGACTATACAGAATAATATAACTGTTGGGCAATGATATATCTGGACTGTTAATAGAAACGGAAATATTCTAAGGAAACGTAATTTCAGTCCCTCGATTAAATATAAATCTACGAGTAACACATTATGCAATACATACACCGGCCCCAATTACAAGAACTCTCCGATTGGACGATACTGTTGGTACTTTCATGCTACACGGTTGGCGAGTCTCCTGCTGTATGGTGTCAGCGTAATGACAGAGTGAACTCATCCGTGCGCTGCAAGAGGCTACACTTTTCCTACTACAGTAGTTATATCTTCAGTAAATTAAAAATGTAATTATTGCTATGATGTAATAGGTAACAATGTACGGAACATTAGACTCACGACCGGACCCAACGTGAAGTACGTAACACGGGTTTTGTAAACTTTCTAACCGCTGGCTGACCGCTATATCACGAGGAGCTAATTTAAAATTAATGCTTCCTGCATGCAATGATTATGCTTGTTCAGAATTCAAAGACTCGATCTCCTGCGAACAGCCAGATGAGCACTTTTATCATCTCAATTATTAAAAGAATTAGCATTTTTAAATTATTTGAGACATTCGCTTTATTTCAGATTTTGACATCGTCATCATTAAAGCACGGATTTCTAAGCACAATCAAACAGTAAAATAAGCTAGCAAATAAGCACGAAAAATGGTGAAAATAAGCACCAACATAAGCAAAAACGAATACGCGGAAACAATAAAATAAGCAGGAAAATGGTGAAAATAAGCACCAAAATAAGCAAAAACGAATGCACGGAAATATGACGATAAATTATTTATTTCGTAGAATTCTTACCTTATTAAAGGCTGTGTTAGAAATTTATTTTTTCAGTCGTTGACTTTACTACTTTATATATTTTGTTAGGTGTTAACCTTTACATAATAAGTTGTGTGATGTATGAACGTTTTCGTTGAGCATTTCAACATCACCAGATACAAACTGTCATTTTACAATATCAATACTCTCAGTGTTATCTACACAATCTACACATACAATACATGTTTACTATCATATGGGGATAAAACCTATTCAAAAATTATATGAATTAGTTTTATAATGTTCAATTGTGGATACCCCAAATGTCAACAATTAAAGGCTGTTGCAGTATACAAGGAAGGTCATCCTGAAATTTTCCTGTGTGAAGCTCCTGCGTTTGTCAGTGGAAAATGATTTGTACAGTGAAAATGTTCTTTCGACGGAATGTCGGAACCCGCTAATGCTAAACACAAGTCTTTGAAAAATGTATCACTAGAACTCGATGTTCACCCATAATGCTTTTAATCAGTTGCTGGTTTACCTTAGATTTATTCTTAAACCTCTCCTTATGCCGCGTTCTATTAATATGCTGCACAATATATATTTTTTCTTCGCAGAAACACTGCTTTCACACACCAAACAAAATAAGAAATGCCGTCTTCACTGAAAATATTTCTTCCAAACTCATTTACTGTGGAAGAATGCTTATTGAGAGGTTTTTGTGAGTGGCATTCCTTAACTACAACAGTGAGCAATCACACATATCTTATTGAACCAACGCGTATTGCACAACTTGCACACTGCAGCTTGGAACTAGGGGATTCACCATCCATGGCTCTGGAGGTCAGTATCAATGTTGCCGAGTAAAACTCTCTCATAAAAACGTTTAGTGAACTTCTTCCATCGACGAAAAAGTATACATCTAACGGTTGAACAAGGGAAGTTGCACCAGGTGGAGTGGTTGTTACCTGTATATGTTTATCCCCATATTCACTAACATTATTAAGCATGCCTGGAAGAAAGCTACTTTTCCAGTTGAATGTGATGCATTTGAAGCTCTTGCCAATGTTATCTGGGACACTGAAGATTCGAGTTGCTCAACTCCCAACTGCAGATATGCATCTTTCATGCAATGTGCTTATTGTCGTTGTTTGTACTTTACGTATTTCTACATCAACACCCACAAACATGTTTAAGTATATGTAAGGACAGCTAAAATTAGTAGAATTTATTATTTATGGATGACATTCCTTCCGTATTCATTATTATATCAATATATATAAAGTTGCTAACTGCAAAATTTGCAAAATTGAGATTTTGGTGGATTCGTTAACATAAGGTAGGCCTCTACACGATGTTAAAGACATTTTAGTAAAATTGAATTATTTCTCTTCATTGTAGTGTGTCAAAGTGTGATCGTTGCACCTATAACCTTCTTGTCTCCATTCAGTTTTTTGTGTCTCCTGTAAAATTTAGTTTTTTTTTTTTCAGTTAGCAAGTTTTGCAAAAACGGTCCTCAATTGGTACCATAAACATTGATTACAGTTGAACTTTCCATCGTATTTGATTGTATACCATTATATCAGTCAGGAACTTCGCGAATGTACTGTACCTTGTAAGTAGACCAACTAGGTTACGACTCAAGTAAGAACTAGCCTACAATATGAACATCTCATTATAAATCGCTAAAAAAATTTTAAGATCGTTATCATCATCATCATCATCATCATCATCATCAAAATTAAGCTAATCAGCCTTTTACGGCGATGTTTAAGATAAACGTCCATGTTTTTCAAGATGTTCCCACAATTCTTCTTCCTTTGGGATTATACTGAAGGACTTTCTTTGGCATTCCGTTGTCGTCCATCCTATTATTATGCTCTGTCCACTTGCATTGGTAGTTATATATCTTATAATTTATACTTTGTGTTCTAGTTCTCAATGTATATCCATATTCTTGATTTTATCTACAATCGAGCATCCTTTCACATATCTTAAATATATCTCTACAGCCTGTATCCTACTATCTTTTGTTTTCATTAATCAAGTTTCACTCCCATTGAGCAAGGTGGGCGCTGTTAATGTTTTGTATAATTTTAGGTTCGTTTCTTGTCTCATCTTTCTTCCTAAAATTCTTGACAGTTCAGCATAAACATTTTAAGATTGCAACCAATTTTAAATATATATTTTCGTGCACAGAAAAATACGAATGATATTAGAAGCCATTGCAACATAATATTTATAATAGTTACTTAAATATGTTATTGAATACTCCATTTAAAAGGCTAGATATCTTACTTTTGCGAAAGCACAAGGAAATGTTTTTGTCCTCTTAGTTTGGTGGACGGCAAAGACAATCCAAGAAAAAGCTGTAAACAAATATATAATTGCAAATAAGGCTTTCAGGTAAAGCTCCCTTTGAATTAGACTTGAATAATTTCAAGTGTCGTGTGTAGTTCCTGGGTAGCTCAGTTGGTAGAGCATTCGTGCGCTAAGCGGAGGGTTCAGGGATCGATAACTTACCCAGCCCCGGAACAATTTTCCCTTGAAATTATTCAAATATATATTTGATAGCATGACAAATAATTGAACTAATACGAAACGCAAAAAAGTTATGAGAAATCTTTGTGGCAGATTGTAGTTTTCATTTTCAATTAGGTCACGTCTTTGCTAAGATAGTGGCCAAAATCTTCCGACTGTATATCAAGGTCGTCCTATCATATGTCCATCGCATTCAGTGGAAAATTAGTCAATACTTTACTGAGAATAATTCCTGACAGAGTCCACACCTGTGGAGTAACGGCCAGCGCGTCTGGCCTCGAAACCAGATGGGTCGGGTTCGGATCCCGGTCGGGACAAGTTACCTGGTTGAGGTTTTTTTTCCGGGGGTTTTCCCTCAGCACAATACGAGCAAATGCTGGGTAACTTTCGGTGCTGGACCCCGGACTCATTTCAGCGGCATTATCACCTTCATTTCATTCAGACGCTAAATAATCTGAGATGTTGATACAGCGTTGCAAAATAACCGAATAAAATAAAATAAAAATTAATGACAGATACGGAAACCTCCAACAGATAGCGAAAGAAAATATTCGGAATATCACAGTTGTTCCGAATGACGGCGAACCATTGAGAGATTTGTATACTTTATACACGTAATCTAGTTACACAGAGCCAAAATTAGCACCACACCTAGATTCTGCAACCTCATGTCTCGCTTTTTTGACAGGTGACGAAACACACCAGAATATACTACAATCCTTCAGAATAACATGACCTACTCTGACAGATACAGAGTACAAAAAAATAACTGACGGGTTACAAATGTTAGTGGCGTGTAATATAAATCCTACGGGGAATTCAGGAAGTTCCATGCGTAATGTTTAGAATTCCTCGGCTACATCTGGAAACATTGAGGCACATGCCCTCTGCCCTGAAATCTGCACAACATGACGCTTCATCTAGATCTATTATTAAGACTACTGGATTGTTGTTATTCGAGGTAAAAAATCTACGAAAGGAAACCGTCACCCCCACCAAACAGGATGATGCAGCTCTGACCCACATGCAAGCCATTCACATATACCGGGTGTTCTTCTATATGTTAGAGTGCAGTTTTAGATGTCCGTACATCGTCATCCAAATGGTAACATATTTCAACTCCATTTTAACCAAACATTTGTGGAGATATATTTCATTTCTCATTATTATACAAAAATGAGAATAAGTGCCGATTTAGACGAAGTTCCTTTTCAATTTCTTTAACAATTTTCATTGTTTTATTATCAATTTACTATATTTAATGTGGAACCTTTCCTGGTGAATTGATCATGAATACTGAATACGAAAAAAATATGTAATATAGTTTGACAGAAATCATTATATACGCAAAATGGACAGAAAGAGGCACGCGGTATGTCATAAATAGGGGGCGGATATGATGACCTAAAAATCTACTTATAATGATCATTAAAATGCCCTTAAACTAATAGAAAAATGACAAGAAATTAAAAGAAAATGACATTTAAATATTATTCATAGTACTCGCACCACAACTTCTTAAAAATTAGTCATCTTGTTTCAATGACTGCCCTACAAATCTCGGAGAGAGGAAGCAACTTCCTGGAATAGGAAAAGGACATGAATCAAAATGCAAGTTTTAAGGGAAAACTATAGATTTTAATGAGGGTTTACAATGTGTTTCAATCAAGGATGGTCCATGTCAGTGTCTTCATTCTCTATCTCCTTCCGCTCTTCACTTTTGTTACCAGATCTCCCAGATGAGGAAGTGTGAATGACAAAACAAATTGAGAGCGCAGTGTACATTCTTGCAATCTTTGTGTTAAAAATACTGTCTACTACAGTAGACATCCCTTCCGAACCATGTTGGGGACACAACGTCCTGTCCAGGACACGGTGAAAGATTCCCTAAAGAAACCCTCGTACCGACAAAAGAGCAGTAATGGTCAAAGCCCTCACTTCAACTAAGCTGTTGTCAAGCATTTTATATTATTTCCGTTGTGTGAAGTGAAGCCTTCAGTGGAATGAGGGATGGATTTTAGATTCTGTTCCAAACTATAAAACTCAAACTTCACTGTTATTGACTTATTCAGTAGGTAATTACTACTGACCTATTTGCTTAGAAAAAGATTTAACAGATCTATCAGAAAAGACGAAAGTAAAATGTATTCGAAATGATCTAAAAGTTCTTCAAAATACTAAACATTACCAAAAAAAAAAGCCGGAAAAAATATAAAAATAACCTATTACTTCAAAAACGTCAAAAAATGCAATATAAAAATTATGCTTTTACGTTCATATTAACATAGAAAGGATTTCTATATTAACAGACATCGTCCTAATGTGAAAAATAAGAAGTTGACTTTTCATCAACATCCGCTCCCCAATCATAAACTTTGTCGTCGATAAGAATTAAAAAGCAAGTTTCCACAAAATCTTTCGAAATAGATTATCGAAAAATTGAGTAGACCTGGCCTTGAGTACGTGGGCCTAATGCTTACCCGTTCTTAGTTCGTGAAGCGTGTTCAGTGCACGAGCTTATGTTGCATGTCACATGATCGGGTGGGCTTTCACGAAGGTGACAACTACAACTATTGCCTTCCTAATGTAAAATTAAAAGTAACTTTTGACACTCCATTACAGTTAGTATGAGCAGCTAATTTCCTTTATAGTTATTTGTGTATCTGCTGTGAAGATCTGCGGTTTAAGGGAAGGTTTCTGCTATAATAAATTACATAATTAACGGCTGATATACTAGTAGATTAAATAACATATTAATTAGCGATAAATTTATGATTAAAATAAATTATCATATAAACAGTAAAAATTGTATTACTACAAGAAATAATATTATGGAATTAACGGCAGACGTATCACTAAAGTAGCTTATATGACTAAGTAGCAGCTCATGTTTTGCTATGTTAAACTATCTACAGAACTATTAGCAAATACTAAATGACAGAATTTAAGGCACATTTATTGTTGAATTAAATTATCAAATTAACGACAAAGATTAAGCTTTAATCTACATGAATTAACGGCAGAGGCTACAGAGTACGTTACATTAAACTTCAGAATTAACGGCAGATATTTTACTAAAATAAACGTCAGAATTAACGGCAGACATTTTACTAAAATAAACGTCAGAATTAACGGTAGGTATTTTACAGTTATAATTAACGGCAGACATATTAAGCAATTAAATGACGAAATTAACGACAGATATATTGCTAAATTAAATTTTCAAATTAATAGCAGCTGTTATGTTATTATAAGCTCAGAATGAATAGCAGAGATATTGTTAGGCTACATTAAGCAACGGGATTAACGGCAAACATTTTACTAAAATAAAAGTTAGAATTGACGGTAGAAATATTACCAAAGTGAACGTACTTTTAACGAACCATATATTATAGTAAAGAACGAAATTAATGCCAGATGTTGTGCTGTAGTAAACTACAAAATTAACGCCACACATATCAGAAATTAGGTGTCAAAATTAAAGCCAGATATAGGTTATTATTGAAACAAATATAAAAATTTACGGCTGATGCATTGAAATAAGGAACAAAATTAGTAGCATATGGAATTTTCTCACGAAATTTTGGGCAGTATATGGAATCGGTGTCCACCCAGCATTGTGATGCATTTGAGGGGCTACGACAACCAACTATAACAGCTGGGAGATCATTGTGCTTGTCACATGAATTGAAATAAGGAACAAAATTAGGAGCATATGGAATTTTCTCACGAAATTTTGGACAGTGTATGGAATCGGTGTCCACCCAGCATCATGATGCATTTGGGGAGCTACGACAACCAGCTGTAACAGCTGGGAGGATCATTTGGCTGGTCACACGATACCTCCGGTCTGGTTGGATGATCGTTAACCTCTGCTGAGGCATGTGGACGTGAGGCCTTGACTTTACATGGGCTGTTCGCGTCACGGAGGGTTGGATGCAGAATTAGCACAAAGATAAAGCTAAAAATTAATGGTATATGTAGGGCTACTATTAAGCTAAAAGACAATATTAACGATACCAAATATATTATTTAAATAAACGTCAAAAGCTTCACTAAACTATATTAAAGAATTATCAGAAAATACACTAATGCAATAAATGACAGCATACTTTGTCAATAAATATGAAGATAACTGTACTGCGTAACTTTAGTCATTATGTTTAAAGAAGCCGAAAAGTAAGCAAACTTTGTAGACATATTTAATATTTGCGTATAATTATCTCATTCTCTTTTGAAGTGTATACAATTTATGGTCGTTCGAGCGGGGAGAAAGATTTTATGAATGCCCTGTAAATAAAGCTGGCTGGCTGGTGTTCAGCTGTCATAATTCGACACCGAGCACGTTGTAAGCTTTTAAATCTCGACTTCCTAACAGTCTGCTGCGAGAATGTCTTCATTACATCATCGCCCAAGAATAATGTTTAAAAGTGGTCTTAACATCATAAATAACCGAACAGCTTTCCATCTCTTTGTCGCATCACTATGCAAATATAAATCACCGTGCGCCACGCTTTCTACTGGTGACGTCACGAGAAACGGAAACTTGAGATTTAGAGCACACCTACTTTGCATGTGTAAAATTCACTGCATTTTGATCTCGTGTACTGGCAGAAGTTTTGCTAGCAATAATGCGATATCCATTCTGCCACATGTACAGCAAAGCGCTTATAGAAACCCATATTATTTTCGAATTTAAAAATAATACGTACTCAATCAGCAGTGTATAACATGACTTCAGTCTTGAATAATTTCATGGGAAAAATTGTTGCAGGGCCGAGTATCGAACCCGGGACCTTTGGCTGAGCGCGCCACCGCTCTACCGACTGAGTTATCCAACAATTCTACCAGACCCCGTCTCAATTATGTCCTTTTATATCCGCGCACCTCAAATGGGTTGACATGAGGTTAAAGACAAAGCATTGAGTGCAACATTTTCTGTGTGCCTTTAATTGTGGTTTTCTGTTAACGAACAGCGACATGTAATCTATTATACAAATCTGACTTTTCAAGAATAGCTATGACTTGACTTTATTCTTGTCAATCCACTTGAGGTATGTGCATATATAAAAATAAATAATTGAGGCAGGATTTAGTAAAGTTCCTGGGTAGCTAAGTCGTACAGCGATAGCGCGCTCAGCCAAAGGTCCTGGATTCGATACTCGGCCACGGAACAATTGTTCTCTTGAAATTATTAAAGTAAGTTTTATAGGGAGTTATTCCTGAAAAGTCATATTTGTATGACTTCAGTCTATTATGACTTCACAAGAATTGCGTAAGAAATACAATAGATATTACAAGAAGGGTGATTCTTTAGATATTGGGCTGATTCAAAACTCATTATTAGCGACAATTTAGATTTCCGAAATGTTTTTTTTTTTAAGTATGGTGTTTATTAGGTCTAATATTAGATCTTTTTTTGCAGACGATCAAGTGTTGGCAGCAGATTTAGAATAAATTTGCAAAATTGAAGGTGAGCGAGTGGTGAACAGAAGTACTGCGTAGATTCGCCTTACAAGTTAAATGGAAAAGGCACTAACAGCCTCACAGATAAACCCGATCGGGGCGGCCATCAGACCTGTAGGGAACTCTGGGAACTACACTGTAAAAACTGTCGTCGCGGCATTTCACAAGAATAATTACATTCTCAACACTTGCGAAAGCTTCAGTTTACGAGTAACAAGAGAGATAACTGGCGGATTAAATTCTAATATAAGCTATTCCAATATAACTTCACAGTCATATTTTCAGGCAAGTGAAATAGATATTACGAGCGATTAAATTCAAAGATGGTACCGTATAATAACTTATCAAATAGGTAACGAGTTAATGACTCATTACATTATGTTGCACATTTTTTAATTAATAAACGTTTTCGACCCTACTGGGTCATCTTCAGTATTAAGAACAAATATATGAACACAAATCCAGTGAAGTATGGTATACATGGTTGAAGCAAGACACAATGTTACAACAGGATACATTTTGAAATATTAAGAACATCCATATTAACAATATAGCAAAATTAAAAACAAGAGTCAAAACAACCATTAAAAACACCTCACAACGTAGTTATCATATCATATCATATCATATCATATCATATCATATCATATCATATCATATCATATCATATCATATCATATCATATATCACATCACATCACATCATATCATATCATATATCATATCATATCATATCATATATCATATCATATCATATCATATATCATATCATATCATATATATCATATTATGTATCTTGCATTTGTATCTGCTTTTATCTCTTTTTTTCAACCTATCTCCAATTTTATGTTCTAAGCAAATATTTATACTGTCTATTGTAATTGGGGCTTTGTCCTGTTATAGAAATAAATAAATAAATAAATAAATAAATAAATAAATAAATAAATAAATAATATCATCCTAGGTTACTATAACTGAATGAATTTACTGTTTGAAATGCAAGCATTATATATGAAATTACACAAAAACTCAATAATATTGAATTAGCTACGTACATTATTGTTTCATATAAAAACCATCACTGCCAGTTCTGGATATCACTGCTAGTATTCTACAACAGCAACTCACCATCGCAAATTCCATATACAGTACAAAAATTATATTGTGACACTAGAAAATGTGTAAGTAAGGTACCATGAAAGAAATTTCACAAACTTACAAAAAAAAAAAAGTTCCGCAACTCTGAACTTATGTTTATAGACACAATTAATACACCAGCAACCTAAAGGATTATCTCCTCAAGTATGACATTAATCATGAATCAAACTCTAACTACGAGCTATGATAATGATGATGATAAATAATTATATTGAAGAATAGTACGTTTTACATGAGTATAAAACAGTTTTGGAACTTTTAACTAAAAGAAATCTGAAGATATTACGAAAGAAACAGTGATGTACACTATTTACTGGACCGAGACTTAAAAAAATTACATTCCTCTCAGTTGGTGAACGTGTGCCCACGGTGGCTCTATTTCCCATTTCTAACTGTCCACGCCCCTACACTATATCTTGCTTTTGTCTGGCGTGGTGTGGTGATAATTTTAGCAGACAATGTGCGTTGTTTTCTGACAACAGCGATTACGTACGACCTACAAAATAAGAGTAGTCTGAATTCTGCTAGTCTGGGCATCACATTTTGTGGAACCAACACGTTTCCTTCTTTTCGTAATTGTTATTGACAATTAATCCGATTACGAGAATGTTAATGCATTCACGAGACACACCTTTATGAAATGAACATGTTACTGGTCTTTTGCACCTTCCAGAAAACTCGTTAAGTTAGTAAAATTAAGTTTACAGTCCACTACATGGACTACAGGGTGGAAGAAAAGTGTTACATTCATTCTCAGATAGCCTATGATTCACAGAAGTATGCCGAACAAAAGTGTGTAACATTTTGCGCCTTTACAAACAGTTGTCGAAGAAAATAAAATATACTTTATGTCGAGATTAATATGTTTTGGTTCTACAGAATTATCTGTGGTGGTTACCATTTGTTATTAACGGAGAAAAATTCTCTCCGGCGCTGAGGATGAAACCCGAGTCTCGCAGTTCTACGCACTGGGCGCTCTAACCACTGAGCTACGCCGAAGTTCATCCCACTGCATCGGATCGAATCTTTCTCCTTTGGTTCTTTTTCCCTTAGTGGCCTTTCTCGGCGCCGGAGCGAATTTTTCTCCGTTAATAACAAATGGTAACCGTCACAGATAGTTCTGTAGGAGCAAAAACAATCTCTACATAGATTATTCGCCTAACAGTGAATATACTGTAAGAATCCCGGCCGCTAAGTAGCCTAACTCAATTTAGTGCGCTCCTTGTGTAATGACCAGGAAGCGCATTTTCGTTCCCAAACAAGTTAGGAAAGTTATCGGTTAGTAATATCCTGGAGTTTTAGAGTTCAATCTCTGATCTTAAATGCTTACGTAATAATAATAATAATAATAATAATAATAATAATAATAATAATAATAATAATGGAGCATGACAACTGTAAGTGAGATTGCTACTAAATTGAAATGGTCTGTCCAAATACTTTTTGACCATATAAACGCACTAACACTGCGAAACTAGCTATGTACAAAATATTAATGCTACATATTACAGAGAATATAATCAGATCGATAATTCTACTGAACAAATATAGGCCTACACAATACATATTATAAACATAATAGTAAACATGATACACATTAACTGTAAATACTCTATAGACTATATAATATATAAAATTAATTCTTTTAACGAAATCAACTCCATTACGGTGAAAAAAACATATATTCTGAGATTATTAAATTCATATCTTTTACTATAACTGCCAGTAAAAATTTGTTTAAACTAAGAAAATGTTCTTCCTACGTCACATGAAGTTACAGGGACAAAATAATAATAATAATAACAAAAATTATATATTGATTACCAATATTTACATTTTACACGGTATATACAAATAATTCGTTTATCAATATCTATCCCGTTGCAGTGAACGAAAACATATATTCTGAGATTATGAAATGCAGATTTTTTACGAACATCACATAAAATTTGTTTAAATTAAGAGAATGTTATTTCTACGTCATATGACGTTACAGGCGCATATTTATAATACATTACATCATTATTATTTAATGATCCCCAAGCGTACCTGCTTGCAATTCTACCTTCCTATGAATCCAACATGACATAATAGATGTAGCTACCAGAAGAAGCTACTCGATCCACTGTACGTTTGGGAACGAAAATTCGCTGCCTGGTGATGACTGTTGATTTAAAATATTTGTCAATATAGGTAAGAACGTATATGTCGAACACGGAGTAAGGCCACTAAGGGAGGGGGGGGGGGGGGAACAAAAGAGAAAGATTCGATCCGGTGCGGTGGGTTGAACTTCGGCCTATTTGAGTGGTTAGAGCGCCCAGTGCGTAGAACTGGGAGACCTAGGTTCGATCCTCAGCGCCGAAGCGAATGTTTCTCCGTTAATAGCAAACGGTGATATTATATTATTTCTTGTAATTTGGATTGCGAATTCCATGAAATTCTTTAAAAATACGAGCTAGTTTTACAGAGCAGAGTAGAGTCAGCTATTTATAACCATGTTTCAGTAGTAATTTAGTTATACATAGCATAGGTTTCGATTAATCGCCTAAAAAGGAATTGCAAATTTCACTGGTCAACTGTAGTAATACCTCTGATTGAGGTTCTGGAATATATTACTAGGCAGTAACCTTACTTGATATGTGTCGGAGGAAGAACAGTTGTTTGTATACATATGAAGTCTGATTAGTGTAATATATAGCCAGTCGGCGATGTATGCAATGGAGGAGAAAAGAAACTGGCCATCCTACCCAATTATCTCCTGGCTTACTTGCACCACAAGTGGTGTCTTGTTGGTATCGTTTGTGAGGTTCAGAGCTGTCTTTGGACAGTTGACTAGAAAACAACAACTATAGTATTTCGGGTTGTTATTTTCATTCTTCGTATAGGTGTAATCACTAAATAAAAACAGCAGCGTTTAAGAAAGTACAGTATTCATGTCGATTAATCCAGAACGGTAGCGGATGTACGCTCAGAGGATACTGGATACAACAAATAGGGAGAGATTTATTTATTAATAATTACTACTCGTACAAGAGTTTAAAAATTCTAAATGGCAGGAAGGTTGAAAAGGGAACATGATCCACTGTTACTGGGTAAATATTCACAGATCGTCTAGCAGCGCCATCTCCGTCAATCATCCGAACTTGATCCTGCGGAGTTTCGTCCTATAGACCTATGTGTAGGGATTCGTAATTTGACACTACAGAAGTCTGACGTCCTGCCTTCGTACCGAGATACAAGACGTTCAAAAGGATGTAGGTATCCACTCCGATCAGCCCGGGAAGTTAAGATGCAGAACTTTCGAGCAAAGAGATGCTGGACACACAAGGAAACAGATGGACAGATGGTTTCTAATTTTAAAAGTATGAGAAGAGAAAAGACGACGAGTGAATGTAATATATTGCAGCATATTAAGAGAAAACCGAATCTTCAGAGATGTAGGACATCCGAAAAGGAGATGGGCAGATGGTTTATAATTCTTGTATATAAATAAAGAAGGTTAGAATTGTTAGAATTGGAGGAACATCGACTAGATCATAGAGTAATTCACTAAAACACGTGAGAAGAGTGGAAGCTAAGCAATGCAAATCTTGCAAAAAGAGATATGTGTATGTGTATCCAATGTCTACCCACCTCCCTTACGTGACTCGGGTTCCGCATGTTGCGGATAGATGGTAGGACTGTGATCCACTTTTCAAGTTGCACACCACTTCGGCGGGCCACGCTGTGCATGATGTGTGCCTGTGGAGAGTTATGTCATGTTCTAGAGTGAGTGTATGTGTAAGGGTTCATGTAAGTGTAGTGTAGGGAATGGGTGAGGATTATGATTAAGATGAGGAAGGGAGAAGGAAAAACCTGGTACCGGCACGTAGCCTACTCCTGTCGAATACCATCAAGGGGGCCGCCAGGCTTAACGTTCCCATCTGACGAGCGAATCACTATCAACAGTGATATGTGCCTTCTCTTCATATGCACTGCGGAGAGATTTGGGATTTAACCCTAGTATTCTGGTGCATAAACTAGTGATTAGAAGTTGTGCATCGCCACCTCTCCTAGTTGTCCTGGGATAGAAAGTTTATATGAAAATCTCAGACCCCGCTGGGAATCGAACCCGGGTCGGCTAGTATGGAGGTAGACACGCTACCACAAAGCTAACTCGGCGGATTGCAAAAAAAGATATGTAGGACATTAAAGAAGAAGAAGAAGAAGAAGAAGGTAGAATGGTTTATAATTTCATTATGATATTGAAACTTTGAGAAAGAACTTCCATAAAGTGTTTGTTACCCATCCGAAAAATTAGAAGGAAGGGGTACCTAAGCAAAGTACAACTTCATGGACAAAGAGATGTTGAAACCCAAAATGATGATGAACGGATGGTTTATGATCTTAAAAGTTTAAGAAAGGTCGAAAGTGGATATGTATCAATAGAACATATGACGAGGAAGGGCCTAGACAACCTTCAAGCTACGAGTTGTAGAAGCTACGAACCTTCTGCGCCACAAGAAAAAGATGAGCGAATGGTTATAAGACCATAACAATTTAGAAGAGAAAGGCCGAAAAGTGGATGTAACACATTAAACCACGTAATGAGAAGGAGATCCAGGCAATCTATATACAACCTGCGAACTATAAGATGTAGGACTCCCAAGAATAAGATGGTAAATGATTTATTCCTTTATGATCTTAAAAATTTAGAAGGGGAGAAAGGTTGAAAAGTAGATGTAACTCATTTGAACGCATTATTAGGAAAGGATAACCTGTTACTAAGCAATAAATAAATACCAGCTTGAAACTGAGATTTACAATCCCATCATAAAAGTAAGAATAGTTAACCTGGCATGATATAAATAAAATATCAACATTTTAAAATTTTAAAAGACCAAACACAATAGACAATAATGATAATGATGATGATGATGATGATGATGATGATAATAATAATAATAATAATAATAATAATAACAATAATAATAATATCGTCATCATCATAATCATCATCATCAAAAATTCATAAAACACAGTTTCTACAAACATTTCGGTTTTCTTTTTAGTTGGTTATTTCGCGTTGATGGAATGATAATAGTGAGATGGTATTTGGCGAGATAAGGCCGAGAATTCGCCATGAGATTACCTGACATTCGCCTTATAATTGTGGAATCCCTCAGAATAAAACCAACCAGGTAAAAAACCCAAGCGCGAACCGAACTCACTTCTAAACGCAGGAAGACGCGTTACCGTCTGAGCTACGTCAATAGCTCAATCGTTGCTTAGGCATAAACACCATCTTTTACACTCACCGATTGATTCAATTACGCCCTACGTCAGTCGAGAGTTTAAATGTCATTCTTCAGAAATGAATTTCTGTCACTACTGTATTATAAAGATATGATATAAGTTAAGAATAACAAAAGGATTCGACACCAATCTAAAATACTGTAGATTCTAAGTCAGCTTTAAACAAATTCCACATCAGGTAGGGATAGAACGTCCCATTTTATGCGAACATGGAGAATTAAAGCATAAAAAAAGAATCTGAAGTACAAACGGGGCGACAGAATGAGTATAGGCCCGTATTGGGGTTCTCCCACACATCACGTGGTCTCAGAATGACTGCCCGGAGCACCGCGTCGCGTGCAGGGCGATGGAGAGCAACGTCCTAATCGCTTCTCGTAACAGGTAACGACATTCTGATTACCACTATGGAAAGTTTCGACTTGATTCTGACACGTTTCCGACAATCTCGCAATCGAATGCTCTTCGTCGTCCACAAATACTGCGTGTTCCAATACATGGCAGCTAGCTGGAAACCAGATCGAGGTATTAGTAGGCCCAAATGACTGAATGATGATAATTCTTTGATGTATAACGTCTATATTCGACCTCCATTATTAGAATAAATAAAAGGATTTTGTCGAACGGAAATTCCACTTCGGTTGCCATAGATAAATAGGCCTAACAATAACAATATTTATGGGATATTCTCATGTGCTCATATAGCCTATGTATAGTATTTCAGTAATAATATACACCGTGTCTCGCTTAGATGGATCGAGAAATAAATGCCAACCATTTAAAATCAGATAAAGATATTGTTTTGATTTACATCTGACAAGATGCAGAAACTGTCCAAGTTTATGCACTAATGGTTTAAATACAGTGCAATGTTCATGCGCATGCGCACTAACATTTATAGTGGAAACAAACCTGGCGCCATTCGGCAGAACATACCGTCATTGGACCATTCTTCTTCATCGAGGCGACAGTCACAGGGAATGTGTATCTGGACATGTTGCAGAACTTTTTTTGTTGATCAACTCCTCCCAGAATCGGTTTTCTAGCAATATGGGACTCCACCCCATTACTATGGAGCAGTGCGTGGCTTCTTGAATGCAAACTTTCTCAATAGGTTGACTGGAAAAGGAGAACTCTTGCCCGGCCACCTAGGTAAACCGACTTGATGTCCATTGTCCTTCCTCTGGGTCTTTGTGACAAGTGTTGTGAACCAACGTGATACAGTTGACACTTTGGAAAAGCTGAGACAACGCATTATAAATGAAGCTGCGTTAATCACTCCACAATTGTTATGGAACACTTGGCAGAAGGTTGAGTACATTTTTGATGTCTTCGGGGTAGCTCGAGGCGCACACATCGAGTTGCACTGATCATTCTCCAAAACTCAGAGGGTTTTTACATCAAGTTATACAAAAATTATGTTATAAAACCATTATTTATACTTTAAATTAACACTTATTTCTCGATCCCTCTAAGCGGGACACGGTGTATATATTTGTTAATTGTCTGTTGCTCAGAAACAGTTCTTTACTCATCCTCTCAATAGTAGTCTATACTCTGTTCAATGTATTATTATCATTAAATTTAAATTATGTTTTATTTAACGACGCTCAAAACTGCCGAGGTTATTTATATTAGCGTCGCTAGTGTGACGGAATTTTGTCCCGCAGAGTTCTTTTACATGCCAGTAAATCCGTCTGTAAGAACACTTAAATGCCATCGACCTGGGCCGGGATCTAACCAGCAATCTCGGACACAGAAGGCCAGCACTTTTCCGACTGCGCCACGTAGCCGACTGTATTATTATTATTATTATTATTATTATTATTATTATTATTATTATTATTATTACTATTATATTTTTACTATTATTACTACTATTATTATTACTATTATTAATGTACATATTCACGCAATAAGGAAATTATTGTACACCAAGAATCTGGATTTAAATCCTTATTACCCAATAGTGGAATTTGTGATGCAAAACGATGGAAATAGTAAATATTTTTACGCAGTCCAACCTCTTCCTCTGCCATCATCACTTGATCATTATTCCGTGATTGAGGGAGTTGTCTGTCATTGTAACGACTCCTGTTTCCTATCACGTACATTATAAGAAATTCTCCAGTTATATCTGATCACCCATGTGAGCTGAAATTAAACTGAGATATAGGCTAGATAATGGAACTCTCTCAATCTGAAAAGCAGGATTGATACAAACGTACAGAAAGATGGGCAAGCACAATATCGTAATTTCTCTGAGGCGTCTTTAGATTAGTTTCCTTGTAATCGGGAACGCAGGTAAGGAGAATAAGCAGCGAGGACTACAATACAACACGCCCGCTTACCTGCTGGGGTTAATTGCGCAGCTATTGTGACCGATCTCTTGTCATAAATTATTAGTGACATCTAAAGTCGGGTGCAGGAAATTTTACGACCCATTAGTGTCAAAGCAATGCACTATATTGTAGTGAATGTGACAATAGAAAGGAAAGAAGCTGAGGAATTGAGTGCGAATGATACCTATTCTACAAACTGCTTTCCGGGTGTCACAACAGCTAGTAAATTAGCCCTACATTACTGCACCCACACAGCCAGGCCAGTAGAGGTCGGTACGTGGCAGGTTAATTCTTGTGTCTGACATGGCTTTCCTGGTTACAAGCAGCCATAAACTACACTTCAGCATCTATAAATCACTTGCATAATGAATTATGATAAGACAGGAGAAAAAAATAGAAGAGATGTTATCAACAGTAATCTCACTGGAGGTTTTGATTTTATCGATAAATCTGCGAGTGAAACACGAACAGATTTATCTAGAGAAAATCAAAACTCGAGTGGGATTTAATTGACTATTGCACGATTAGAAGAAAGTATATAAAGATTAGAAGTAACAAAGTACTCTAATACAATAAAATATTAATTGGCTTACGAAAATACAACTGTCATCAAAAGTATTATTGTACCATCTCAACATTACGCTAGATGGCAGTAGCTGTTTTCTTGTTATCAGCTGTGCCAACTATGGAATCTTCATTGAACTCTGTGGACGGTTACTAGTCAAGAAGGCTTTGTTGATTCAGTTTCATTTTTATTAAAACATTTGAATTCCACTTCAATTATCCCGATCCCAGTAATCAACGTCACTTGACAGATGATTTTCAATAAATCTTAGTATTAAACAATCTCTGATACGTGACTATCCATAATATCATATAGCAGAAGCTATAACAAACATAACCTAAATAATATAAACAAGTGTTAGAAAAGTTTTAATTAGGGATGATTAAATAAACAAGAAACGTTTTAATTAACGATGATGAAATAAAAAATAAACATGAATAATTTTAAAAGAACCAATTATTGAAAGTATAATTTTCAAATTTGAATGTTTTAGTGGTTGGTGGTTCAGTTGATGTTGTATTGGGCGTGTGCGTAAAAGAAGTGAACTCGTTAATGTACATGGTGTATCCCTCAACTTATTCAGAATTTCCGAATGGTGCTCTTCATATATGACCAGTGATCTTTATTAATTCTTGTTCTTGAATGCCAATGCGAGTCATATTTGAAAGTGCTGTGCATCGACTGAAGTGGTTTGTAATTTTCTGGTTTTTGACGTCCAGACCAGTGCAGTTTGAAAACAAAGAAAAAATGCTAGGGTAGTGATAAAAATAAGCAAATGCTAGGGACGCGATAAAATTAAACAAATGCTAGGGACGCGATAAAATTTCGTACCGTTTTATTGGTTAAAGTAGTGTGACGTAGTAAAAGTGTAATAGTCAATTTAAATAACGATCTCTTCAATCAATAAAATGGAAGAGATCACAAAGATAATATAACTTAACGAAGCAATGCAATGCAAATGGTAACAAAAATCAAAGAAAATAGTTTGCTAACTATAACATACAGAGTGATTAACGAGGATTTGCCGTCCTTTAAGGAGCTTATTTCTGAAGACATTTTGAGCAAAATATCATATAAACATAGTTTCTATTCTCAATATTTTAAAGTTGTTTCTAAAATACTTTTTTTCTTTATTTTGAAGGTAAAAGAATAATAAAATAGAGATAATAATATTAATTAAATTATGGTATTTACTTAACTTTAACCCTTGCTTTCTCCTTTTTTAATAAATGGCGCTTGACCCGTTATGGCTCTGAACCCTTCATTTAATTAGCACTATATGTGATTTTCTGTTACACCTCAACCTATTACACCTTCAAGATCACGTTACTACTACCACTAACACTATTTCTATTTATAACAAAATAATAAACTGTAAATGCATCAGATTAAACTCATGTAATTGCTGTACTCCAAAGGAAACGGATAATGTTAATACGCAATACCAGTGCACACATGAACAATGGAGAGACATAGTATCCGAGAAGATCAAAGTCATGTTATTTTGAAAAATTTTTGTACCGTATTCTATGATTACCTATTCGTTGCATATTATTTCCAATACCTTAAAGAATGTGGGTATTCCGTGTCATTTCCGATACCAAACATAATTCCCGTTCTCAATTAATTAATTCCTTGTCATTTCCAATACCACCCGCTAGAGCAGGGCGTGACGTCACACAGCTACTTCCTGTCAACTCATGCGTTCCCTCTGTTCACTTATTCCGTTGTTGCCTAGAGGGCATTGTTTACAAATACCTACAGGGAATGTTGAAGCGTTTAGTCTGTTAGGCGCTGTTCGTCTTCAAACATGGAAGTCGTTGACATGTTAGTAACGACAAAAAACAAGCCATCTTATGTACATAAAGGTTACAAGTACTGTACAACGTAAGTAAACGAAATAAATCTACGACGAATTGGTTGTGTGAAAAATATTTACAGTGTGAAATGCAAAGTAAGAATTACAACAAGCGAAAATCACAAAGTAGTATCTGTTGGTAGTAAAATCAGCTGTAGCCTATTGCAGATGTAGCAAGACGTGAAATAGAAAAACTTAAATTCATTTGTAAGAAAAGGGCAAGAGAAGAAGTGACGCCCATGCCAGCAGTGTATAGGGAAGTATTTCACGAAGTTTCGAGTTTAGGTCATGAATTTGTGACGGAAATTTCCCAATTCAATTCTCTAGTAGTCTACAAATCTGATTTTGCCCTAGATTAGCTATGTTGTAATTATTATTTACCATTTATGACGTATGTGTCAAAATATACGGTCATTGTGACAAGCAATATTGGAAATGACAGAAATGGCAGAACATAAACAGAAGTATTGGAAATGACTATAATCTTTTCGCTGTAAGAAAAATCCTAATGTAAACAATAGCACGTGACTGAAGTGAAGCTTCATTGGCCGCTGTTTGGCGCCATAGATTCTCAGTACGTGTTCCCGCCTACTGTTGTACATTCTGCTTCATATTAAACATTTCCCTCTACTCATCAAGTAGGCCTAACCTCACTACTATGCATTCGTTTGCTTAGAAATCATTTACTTTATAATTACTGTAATTAAATTATTTTAAACTTAGGTGTAAGGTCAATCGCTGCCGGACAAAGGAGTTATTCCTTTCAATCGGAGTCGTCAGAACTATCGTCGGCAGGATTTAATGACGAAACAGCGTCAATTATCCCTTCCAGCTGGAACATGCGGTCTGATTAACTTGCTCTGAATAGGTAACGTTGGATTTAACTCACTTAACTTATTATATACATTAAGACTATTTGTTTATCTCAGCTTTTGAGAGGGTTTCCACTCTTATGTTTAATAACCACACACATCAGGGATGCAGAAGCCATACTTCAATATCACGTGCTTACGTGAACAACTACGAGCTGAAGTGACGCCAGCTTGTTATAAGAACAGATTACCTCGGTATTACTCTTGGTATTCATCCGCGATTCATAGTACATAACAAAATATAAAAGTAGCTTTTATTTTACATAGTGTTTTACATATGTGTGAATTATATGTTTCATCGTATTTAACAACTAGAATTCAATTTTTTATTTCCAAGTAATGCAAGATTATGGTTTCCAAATACGAACTATATTTTCCTGCGTCTTGTGGGTGTTTCGACTGGGGGCCAATCACGGGTATGATAGCAACATGCTTATGTTTACATTAGGATTTTTCTTACAGCGAAAACAGTGTAGTTTTTAAGTAGTGTTGGAAATGTAAGTATTGAAACTAACATATATTCTTATTATTAACTGTAATCATTAAATCAACCCGTTTAACGTAGTACTTGTAATAAATTATGGTAACTAATAATAATAATAATAATAATAATAATAATAATAATATCTTACGTTCTTACGCTAAACAAGAAATATGTTTATTATGTTGCATCAGCAGCCTTGAGCCATTTAATTGCCAAGACAAAAGGTAAGCTCTTAAAATGATACGGTACAGGAAACCCTTTCCAAAACATGGAAACATATCTCTACTACCCATCTGGAATAGAATGTGAGTCCACTGAGTGTTCTAATTCTACAATGCCACGCCAATGTGCAGGAAGCACGGCATTCGTCAGATCTGTAACCATTTGTTTATCCCACAATACATCTTTCGAAGATGGATGCTTTCCTTTTCCAAAGAAATAAGAACACAAAGGGTCGATATTTTATTAAGAGACCCGCGCGCGGTTCCTTTCGCCGTTGCTACGTAATGCGAGGAAACTAATAACGACCGGTTTTTCTCCACGAGACTGTGAAGGCTTTTTTTTTTTTTACTTCGCGGGAAAATGTGTACTTCCGTCCCTGATTACAGTGCCGGGCCTGCTCTGTCGTAGTGCGACGATCTTTTATTTATACACCCATCGCGACGGCATTTCTTGTCTCCAGGGAGTGAAGAACTATACGTGTGATCTCAGGTATCCCGGATCACGGAGCTCCTTCTTTTCATTTCGCCTCCAAACAGAGAAAGGTCAAAGGTCACAGCATGCAGTCATGTGTCTTCGGTTCACGCCTCAGTACGTCCTCTATATCAACTTAGCCCGAAACTGATCTTAGATTCTGGAACCAGAACTTGTACGCTTTTCCTTATCACTTTTCTTAGAAGTCACCGATAACTTTAGGTAAAAGTGATAAAGGTGACCGACATTTTGGTGCGTAGAAGCAGAGAGATAGAGCTCCTTTTTTGGGGGGGGGGGAGCCTTGGCAGTGGAAACATATTCTGTGATCAACACATTACTCCGGCCAGCTTTTACAGCCACCTACGTAGTTTCGAATTCTTTGCGATAAAAAGTGAATCTGTATAATGAGAGCACATTTGCCATTTTATTTAGGCCTATAATACATTATACAATAAAATATATAGAAAATATATACAAAATAGGAGGTTTTTGCTTTATTTACGTAGTTGTTAAGGCTAAATTAATTTAACAAATTAATTCGTAGACTATATTTAAGTCCTACACAATTTATTTAAAATGTTTCCTAAATGAAAGAAAGAAAGAAAGAAAGAAAGTATAAATAAATAAATAATTGGACTTGCCGATACCAAATATGAACAAAATTAGGTGCAATATTCCAGGACAAATCGGTCCATGTTTAACTAGCTATGCATAGAAAGATTCATGGCGTGCCAAAAACGCTTTTTCAGTGCCAGAGATGGTTAAAAAGTATACTTTTGTGACAATACAAAATAGAGGTTTTATAATTGCTTCTATTACAATACTTCCACTATATACTTGGTAAGAAAAGAACTTTATAATATACTGTTTGTTAAGTTTTTCAAATGAAACACTGCATAATATTAGCCACGGTTGTTAACACGTTTTTCCCCACTGCGACGCCAGGTGACAGATATCGGCTTCATAGAATCCGTGTGGCCTGAAGGTGAACCAATGTTTAGCAGCCTTTTGCACCACATTGTTCGATGGAAATGTGGTTCTCCCTCAGGCTTTCTTTCAAATATCAAAAAATATGAAAATAGCATGGTGATAAGTCTGGGCTGTAGGAGGGGTGTGATAGTTTTCCCAGCGAAACCTTTGCAACAGTGTGAGCTCGAGCATTGCCATGGAGTTAAATCACTCTTCTTATCAAAAGGCTTGGACGTTTGTTCTTGATGTTCTGTCTAAGATGCCCGAGAGTATCTGTAGGCCTATTGCTTTTGAAATTGTTCATTTGTCTACGCTCCAGAAATTCCACTGGTGATAGAGCTCGATAATTAAAAAAAATAAAACCAAACGTCAACATGACTTTCTCTTCACTTCCCTGTCCTGGTCGTGGGTTGTCTTGTAGAGATAATTGGCCGGAACGAAACCGCGCTGAACAATCTTTTACAGCAGATTTCCTTAGAAAAGTCTCTTCATATAGCTTACTACACTTATTCTGCGATGGATTTCAGCAGGTGGACGTCCTTCTGCAGTCAAAAAACGAATTACAGCACGCTGTTCACTTTTTGACGCTTCCATATTCCACCATTCGCTTTCCTTTTTGAAATTATTTGAAGCCAAACTGTCAAATAACTTATACCAACCATACCTACCAATAGAAAGTCTATAACCTTTGTTTTCAATACCCCTGAATGGAACTGCGGCCGATACTCCTGTTACACGTAGTAATCTCGGCCAACGTTAATTTGAAGTAACCAAATATATATCAGTGCTGTCTTGTCTAGTACAAAATTAAATGCAATATAAACCGAATAGATTGAAGAAAAAAACTGCCTATATAGAGATAAATGAAAATATAGCTATGAGGAGCTTCATAAGTAGCTCAAAGTCCATTTTCTGTCTCTCTTAGAAGTGACTGATAAATCTTTCACTATTATCTGCGGCAAATCTCCTGCATATGACGAGAACCAATAAAAGATAGCTGAGGAGTTGTAATGTCGCTGGATTGTGCGAGAGAGTGACTTTCGTGCGAAAGAAAGACGGCGATACTGTACAGGAGCGAGAGGGAGAAGATAGGCATTTTCCGGCTTCGTGAACATTTATCATGTCGTAGATTCTATGACAATCAATCGCGCTGTAATTTTTATGATTGATAGATCAATTGAGTGACTTGATGGCCGGGATTCCACAGTGATATGCATTTTTGGGTGAATCCCAGCCACCAAGTCACTCAATTGAGTGCGCTCCTTGTATAATGGTAGGTGATTTAATATATGTCAACATATATGTCAAACATGGAATCAGGCCGCAAAGGGAAAAATACTAGAGGAGTGAGATTCGATCTGGTGCTGTGGATTGAACTTCGGCGTAGCTCAGTGGTTAGAGCACTTGCTACGTAGAACCGAGGACCCGAGTTCGATCCCCGGCGTCGGAGCGAATTTTTATTGTCTAATAATCATTGTTACCATAACAGATATATTCTGTAGGACCAAAAATTAAACTTTACGTAGATAAAATAGAGAAGTTAATAATTATATTATAATCAAAGTGGAAAACGTAATATTTGTAGTTTTTTCAAGAGACAACTGGGCCTATGAGATAAATGTAAGAGGCTAGTGGGATAATGGAACTTTGAAAGCTAACAATATTATTTTCACCTTACCTTTTTGTCCTACAATAACAAATACACTAAAAATACGCCCATTTTATTTCATCGCATTTTAAAAACGTTCTTTTAAATTATCACCTTTAAAGTTTGTATGAATTAGCATGTGGACACTTGAAAGGAGACTGTAGTCTACAACATATCGTATATTTATAACAGGTTCATTACGGTATCAGGAATTCTACTCAGATTTTTTAGAATATAAAAAGACGTTCTCTTCATTAAAGAAGCGAACAAAAAGAGATCTCCCACTGTGACATCAGATACCCTTTTCAACATCTCTGTCAATTAATAACAAAGGAGCAGCTGTGGGCTTTTATTCTTCCTTTCAATGCGGATCGTATCTATCACGGCTTGAATAACGATAAACAAATGCACGGGGCTGAAAATACATCTAAATTTTATTTCTGGCTTCTTTGTTAACTCCCCAGCATTGAAGAATGACTAGGTAAAATCCATGCAAAGGTCAAATGAAATGATCTCTTGTTCTCTTGTGTTACTAGATTCTCGGGTATGCATTAGAGCATTTCAAGGAAAGACACTCAGATAATGACGACATAAAATGCCGCATGATCCTTTTACATTGTAGTACAGGTAGGTATAGGCCGTACTGTACGAAGCTGTGGAAGTAAAACTTCCCGTATGTATGTATGTATGTATGTATGTATGTATGTATGTATGTATGTATGTATGTATGTATGTATGTATGTATGTATGTATGTATGTATGTATTGTACCACCCTCGTTGAATAATCAAGACTACTAACTATAAATAGTCGACATGTAGATACCTATTTTTGGAGAAAAATTCGTCCCGTCACCGGGAATCGAACCCAGGACCTCTCAGCTATGCGCGCTGACTCGGTGTCTTTCAGAAACATTGCTATCTCAGTCACTGTCCTGCCTGAAAAATCTGACAACCTATAAACAGCCACTAACTCATTTAAACAACAGGATTAAAACAATAAAACTTCCAAACGATGTACCGATGCTTAACAAACGGTCCAAAATACAACATTGTGACTGTTGGCAGTCGTGACTGGCACCACTGCCGGATGGCGACGATTCAGACGATACAGTTGGTAAGAGCTGCAATGGACTTGCATTTCGAAACGAGTCCCTGTCCATGTTTACTAAACAGCGTAAAAAACACAATATTGTTTTAATACATGTTACACTTCACAGGCACACATTCAATATTTAACTGATAATGCACAAAAAAAAATAAACGTACTAATATATTCTTTCTAACAAGAATGGAGACACGGAAATTGTTTACCAGGGATCGCCCAACCGTATTGACTATTCACGTAGGCAAGGGAACAGCTTTAAATCTGCTAGTCCAGTCTGAGCTAACGGTTCGCGTGGGCTGGACGAGTCCGATTCTACAGACGTTGAGCGCTGAGGGGAGGAAACAGATGGAAGTGTCAATTGTCATGTCTTGAAACTTTTTAAAATTCAAACATAGAATGTAATACATTTGATAAGTTGATGATAATTAGAGGACTAGGCTAGTCCTACTAGTCCATTGACGGCCCGCAACTGGCTAAGGAGCTGAATCTGTGACTAATACAAGCATTTTAGTACAATTAGTCTCCATTTCAGATGGCCATAATAGTCGCATAGAATAGTTTACAAATCTTGCTGCTGTGCTATAGTTTGTTTTCTCTAATCGTTCTCGGCCTATAAACTCATTTTGACGAACAATAGAGATAATTTGTCTCCAGAAAACATCGAAAGACTTGCAATTGCATATTGGGATGCTACGTTCTGCAGGGAATGACAGTTACATGCATATTTTAAATGTTTTTAGTGCATAAAGACCAGGTTCCTACCTATGAATATGGGCAGATAGACAGAGAGGCAGGCGGGAAGACGGACAGGCGGATCGACAGAGACGGACAAGCAAACAGACAGAGATAGGAAGACAGAGACATACATAGAGAATTGCGGACGGGCGGACAGACAAAAGTATAGATAGATAGATAGATAGATAGATAGATAGATAGATAGATAGATAGATAGATAGATAGATAGATAGATAGATAGATAGATAGATAGATAGATAGATAGATAGATAGATAGATAGATAGATAGATAGATAGATAGATAGATAGATAGATAGATAGATAGATAGATAGATAGATAGATAGATAGATAGATAGATAGATAGATAGATAGATAGATAGAATAGATTAGATAGATAGATAGATAGATAGATAGATAGATAGATAGATAGATAGATAGATAGATAGATAGATAGATAGATAGATAGATAGATAGATAGATAGATAGATAGATAGATAGATAGATAGATAGATAGATAGATAGATAGATAGATAGGCAGGCAGGCAGGCAGGCAGGCAGGCAGGCAGGCAGGCAGGCAGGCAGGCAGGCAGGCAGGCAGGCAGGCAGGCAGACAGACAGACAGACAGACAGACAGACAGATAGATAGATAGATAGATGAAAACTCCTCGATCACACATAATTAGCGGCATGATTCCCGCTTTTTAAAATGGTAGACAACATAAAGCAGAATTGTTTTGCCCTGCTGTACCTACAGTATTAATGAAACTGTGCGAATGCCAGCTTGTGGTCTTTTTCGAGCCAATGATCATCCAATTTATCATTTGGCATCCGTGAAGCAAACTTTCACTTCCTTCACTTCCTTATAGAAAAGTGTTTTATAGTTGTCAGAATTCTCATACGTGACGTAAATTGGTTACGGCACACCAGATGAAAGTCGCTGTTTCCCGCGTTTATCTCTCACACCTTTACAACTGCAATTCTTACAACTGAAACTTCCAGCAATTTTTACTTTATTGTGCTGAGGTAAGCGAAACAAACAGGCGCTAGGGAATTTTGACTCCAGGAAACGTTTAGTGCTTACAATAGCTTTTCTCATGGGTATTAACAAAATATGCGCCTACCATATTACTGGTATCTATATTGTTGTAGAGTTTCGATGAAATTGAATTAAATAGCTGCAAGCATACACGTTACAATACAGGATTAAGATTTAAACATCTCACTAATTTTTTAATGGACTGTTTAACGACGCTGTATTAACAGTGCGGTTGTCTACTGTCGATTTAATGGGTAATGGCAAAATGATATTTGGCGAGAAGAATTCGAGGATTCACGCTGCGATTACCTGATATTCGCCTTATACTTGGCGAAAACCTCGGAAAAAAATCAACCAGGCAATAAGCAGAAGCAGGATTCGAACCCACGGCTGATTGCGATTTAGAAAAAAACAAGTCCCGCTGGTTATCCACACTATAACGGTCACCAATATTATGAAACATTATTATTATTATTATTATTATTATTATTATTATTATTATTATTATTATTATTATTAAGATTGTTGCATGGTAGTAGAAAGAAGGAAACAGGCAAAATTGAAATTCTTACAGGATCCAGTTGAGGCGAATAGAGATAATTATTTCAATAAAAGACGGGAAGCAAATCGTACATTTAGGAATAAAAAGAGAGATTACTTGAAGGAAAAACTGAATGAGGTAGAAAAAAATAGTAAAAATAAAAACATTAGAGATTTATACAGGTTGTTTCAAAAATACGGGGCATAATTTCAGGTATGTATTTCCCACATGTAGACCCCCGTGTTCCTTAACACCAGTAAGTAAGGAAGTAATTAAAATCTTCAATTAGAATTGAGTAAAAACTGTACTTTGAAATATCGTATTATAATTGAGAGTTGTGAACTGCAGAATGACGGCGTTCTACCAGAAGTGTAAAAGTCTCAGTTTTTACATTAACTTGGCAGTTAAAAATGAACTCTTTTATCTATTTTGAAACCATTATAACATATTGAAATACGAAGTTATACAAGCATTTTAAGATAGTTATTAAAGTGGTAATTTTTTAAAAATGTTTTTTCTCTCTCTCCTGTAAAATCAACAAATTGTTACGTTGGCCTTTATGCCTTTAATGGGACGATGTAGTTCCTCACATTAGGAAGTCTGGCAAACGTACTGCAGTGACAAGGGACGGAATATTGCTATTCATGTGTGTACGTAAGTCGGCGATGCGCTGATGCCAAACTTCGCAAGTTTTCAGCATAATTTTCTGATTAACCATGCACTTAATTACAAAATGCAGAATAGGGTTATTATTTATTTTATACGTATCACTTTCACTTTATATACAGTAGGCCTTTTATGTGTGTCTGTGTATCCGTGCGGTATTTCAACAACATCATATAACGGAGACATTGGCTAATGAAGATGTCATTTCTTCGACATAGGTTCGAAAACCTTAACATACATTTTATATAGCAATACCTAATATTACAGCTATTCTAACGAAAATAAAAGAATTGTAAGTAACGACAGACGCTTTAGAATTCTATACGAACGAAATTACTCTTACTTTAAGTCCTCAAATAATAGTCTGCTTGTGGTTACGGCATGATTCGACGAAAGAACGAAGAAAATAAAAAAGGTAAAGAGGCAAAGAAATGAATAAAACATTCATAATGCACATACAATCTTTAAGCACATTTAAAAACTTCTATAGAAACGGGAACGTAGGGTATTGAAAACATAGTTTGTTAAAACGTAAGTTCTTAGAGCTCTTTAATTAGCAAGAGCACAACGTCTTGCATATCATTATTTCCTATTTATCTACAATGGAGGGGGGGAGAAACAATTTAACATCAAACACTTTAGAATTGTGGAAAAACGAAACGAAATTTCGTATATGAGGCTGGTGGTAATGGCAAGATTCGGTCATGAACGCTCCAGGCTAGCTTATAGTTCGCATAAAGATACTAATGGTGATGCTGAAATATGATTCAGAATTTAATAGCGACCAAGTCTGAAAGAGCAGCCAACAGTGGAGCAGAGCCCACGTTGCGAAACCCACCTAATTACGCCACTCTTCTTTCAAGACATTCTGAGATATAATGGGAACACGGACAAAATGTTAACAGGCTTCATGCTTCATTGACTCCTGCCGCAGTCCTCTCTCCCAGCTTTCATTCAAAAGGTTCTTTACAGACACTCGTTCACTTAGTTACCTGCCAATTTGTGTACGTTGAAAGTAGGAGTTTCCCAATCTTTACAGCACAGTAGCGCTCCTTCCGAACAAGTGGTCCCATTGCCACAAAACGCCCACTAACTTACTAACAGGCTTTTGAGATTCTAATGAGACTTGCTTTCCTCTCGCAATGGTTTCGATCCAGAGTATGAAAATTCGGTTCGTTTGCCTTCTCACCATTATCTCTGTCCTGTTTTAAAGTTGTAATATTCATGTTTACATCCTAATGAATCCTAAAAGAGAGGAAAAAAAGCCAACATACTTGTTTTTTAACAAGAATCTTAGTGGAATTTTAATGTTAGCGTTCATAAAAATACTATGAAACCGTAAAAATATTCAATTAACAAGTAGGATAAAAAGTATTCGTGTCGGAAATGTGAGCTAGAAGAAAGAGCTTTTCTTTTACACTTCATAAAATTTCCTTCTTAAATAAGCGCAAGCACTTCAGGATACAGAAATAAAGTCTGTCATTATACATTATTCTTCGCTGTAAGATTATAGTTATTTGTGTATTTAATTGCACTACATCAACAATAATTATTACATATTTTAGCGTGGAGTATTGTTTAATTGTGATTGTTAAGCTAAGGATCGCTGTAAAAGTAAAATGGTTGTTTTCATGACAGTACTGTGAAGAACGTGATTAAATATTCACTATGGTAATCTCTGAAGATAGCTTTTCAGAAACAAAAAGAAAAGAGAAACTTGCAGTAAATTAAGTGGATGAAAATACACATCATACTTTAAACTCGATGGTAAAAGAAACAAATCTAGGATGGCTAAGATAGAGGTGGGCGAATCAAAATACTTTAGCGATTAAAGCCTTCGACAAATTAAATTATTAAATTACGGTTTATTTAACGACGTTCGCAACTGCAGAGATTATATTAGCGTCGCCGGTGTGCCGGAATTTTGTCGCGCAGGAGTTCTTTTACATGCCAGTAAATCTACTGACATGAGCCTGTTGTACTTAAACACACTTAAATGCCATCGGCCTGGGTCGGGATCGAACCCGCAACCTCGAGCATAGAAGATCAGCGCTATACCAACTACGCTACCGAGGCCGATGGCTTCGACAATGATACTGATAAATGAAGACTGTAAGATCCATAAGTAAGTGTGGCTATTCGTTTATTTTAACCCCAGTCACTTAAAATGACTCAAAACTTACAAGAGTTACGCAATTAACATTCACACGAATAAATTCTTCTTCGGTAATTTTCCTAATCTCTGTTGTTATATTCGCCTTTAATTCATTTATGCTATGAGGATTATTCCTATAAACATTATTTTTTAGAGTTTCCCACAAATAAAAATCGCACACTGTAAGGTTGGAGGAACGTGGTGGCCATAAGTCCTGATAAAGAATCCTTTCTCCAAAAACGTCACTTATATCGTTCATGGATTCATGGGCTATATATGGGCTGTTGCTGAATCTTGTTGGAAATACCTATTGAGTTTCTCATCATTTGATAACATTTGGAAAAATGGCGCCAGTATTAGAGTGCGATATCTTTGTGCATTTACTGTCTCCTGAAAGAAAATGGAAACAACAAATTGCCTCGCTGTATATAGACGTAGTTTTCATGTAAGAGAGGATTCCCAGGATATTCGTATTACATAAAATAACAAACGCACATTCGCATTTGGTTCGCGAGCCTCAGTTTTCCCGTCATCGCTCAGAGCCCATGTGCGTTTACCGAGACACTTTGAGCACATGTAACATCGATTATAATCGTGCAATCAATCACTCTCCGTTTATTTAATGGTATCAGATTTCTATGAATTTGAGAGGGCTCAGTGCTGTGACAGTTGCATCATCTTCGTATGCCAAAGCCCACAAACGCAGCGAATGTCTGCGCTAATCCTGCTAATTATAGGCCTACAGCAAGTGCAGTCAAATACAAATATGCTTAATCGCTCACAACGATTTCATAAACACGTGACAGCGGTGAATAGGGTCAAAACTAGACACGCCACATCTACTAATTGGCTGAGTGGAATTGAGCGTTCTATAAAGCACATGCTGTTTGGTTCACTTATGTGAATGATCAGAATTAGTCATTGAGAGAAACTAATTACAATGGGAAAAAAATGACTGGAGAAGTTTTGGAATTCCAGCAAGAGATATCAAATTATTATTCTGAAGTTTAAATGTGTGTAAATTGAGGTCAATACTGCATTATCGAAGTTATTTTGTAGTACTAAATAGAAAATATTAGTGTCAACAATGTAACACAAACTTTCTCATATTTTTCATGAGTTTCCCAGTAATTCAGTCCTGTGATCGTATAAGCAATAACATTCCCGTTTCGGGAAAAAGGGGTGGCAAGAAGTTAAAATAGTGAGCGCAAATAGGAAAAGTAAATAATAATAGTGAAAAAGTTTTCAGAGAATTGAATACGTGACAGCAAGAAAGTAGTACTAATATTTGTACACTGGCACAGTAAATGAATATAAGAGAAAAATAGAGAAAAGGTGAATGAAAAAAATAAAATATGATAATGTATAGAAAAAAGTGAAATTGAGATTTTAGTAATATTAGTTTAAAAAAAGTGTTGAAAGTTGTATATAATATTAAATATATGTATTAGGTTTAGTGAACAAATAGAAAATAGCAAAGGAAATGTAGGATAAATATTGAATGGGAGATTAGACCGAGTAGTAAAAAGGTACATAATGTAAATTAGAATTATTTGTGTAGACGTGATTGGAGAGAATGTGTTAATGGTGGCACCGGATACGCGAAATGTGAGTTACATCATTACATGTAAAGAAGTCTGTTGCGTAAATATATATATATATATATCATATCATATCATATCATATCATATCATATCATATCATATCATGTCCGTTTATAGTTCTTTTTTTAGCTATTACCGAAAAACGTAAAAATGTGAAATCATTTATGTACTTTGGACCCAAATAAAAAAAAATAGTGTAGCTGTATCGAAGACACTGCCGCAAGTTTTATGCGTGAATACATCTCTCGGGATGAAGTGATGAATGCAAGTTATCCTTTGCTTAGGCGCCTTGGCCTATTTGCTCTGCATATTTCTTGGCATTGTGAATTTTCTCTCTTCACTCAACTTCACTCGCGATTTTTTTTTTCAATTTAACTTGTCGACTGCTGATAGTTGCTCAACTGAGATGGTAACCTGGTTCGTTACGAATCGTTTTTGACACCACTGCGAACGTTCTATCGCTTAGTGTTCTCGAGTTACCCGACTTGGCTGCCGTAGGAGCGACAGAAACTGACCTGAAAATGTGTCGGCTGACTTTCTGGGATGGCATCTTGCTGGATCGAATTCACAGACGTATTCACATTAAAACATAAACTTACATTTTCTCTATTTAACATCAAAGAATGAAGTCTACATGCATCCAAACCAGTAATCTGAATTCGTTTATAAATTGTATGTTTTAAACAGTTCTATGTCATTTATTTTACACAAATTGAAGGCCTGAATTGACAGACATCCAAAGTCCAAAATACGGAATTTGACTTTTTATTTGACATACGTTATGCTTTATATACTGTATCCTATCATCCTGCAAAAAAAAAAATATATTCCAAGTCCGACTCTAAGCCTGTGTTTTTTAATCCTACAAATGAGCCGTTCAGAGCAAGAGTGGTGTAAGTAAAAAATTAGTAATGATAGTTAAAGTAAACATTCTGTAAAATACAGCTCAAAGTAGCAATTAATATTCAATTTATTTAAACTATTAGTAGTCAGTGAGTAGCAAGAAGACCATATTAATTGCTACTTTACTTTGCACTGTATTTTACAGAATTTTTACTTTAAACCTCATTACCCAATTTTGACTCACACCACTTTTGCTCTGAACGGCTCAAATATTTATACCAATACTCTTATATTGCAAGCCTAGGTAGTTTTCTTGTTCTCCTGAACATTTTACTTCACTGAACTTGGAATGTTTCTCAGTTCAGGTCTTCAATATACATAGAGTAGCTATTTGTATATAGGGTGTATCTTAATTAGACAGACAAATTTTAGAATGGCACAGAGCTCTTTTTAGACGCTTTTTGGTACGGAACACATTGACGCATACTTTGAACGTTAGGCATTATGCTACTTACAATCTGACGGCACTCCCTGTGCTTAGTACCGGACTTCCACGCAGTTTGGTGACCTCTACATATACAGTACATTTCGGATGGAACGAGTTAGCTGTCATGCTCATGGTCTAAAAAGCAGCATTTGTTCTGATCGTGGGGCTCAAGGGATTTAAAAGGAATTATCTCCAAACTGACGAGTTCCTCACCACACTGCATTTACCGGCATTGATAATGGATTACGTGATCAGGGTATATTAATTTTAAAATAACAGATCACTTTAATGTCTGTCTGTGAATTAGACCAACAAAAATAATTACATGATACCCTGTTTCGCTGGAACTACTCGTAAAAGGTTCAATCAGTAGGTTCCGTAACACAAAATATCTATAAAATAAGTTATCTACCCCATTCCAAAGTTTGTCAGTATAACTAAGATACACCCTGTATTGTGATAAATTTAGTATGATTTTATATTTACGAATATCAGCATAAAAATTATTAATACAAATGCTGAACGACATTAGTATTTTAATAATATTTCAAGTGCATTCCCATAATATCAGGGCATTAGAGTGGAAGTTGTAAAATTGATCGATTCTGTGATATTCGCCTATACATTATAACTAGGGCTGGGATTCTTAGGTAAATAAATATTTTATTTGTAATTGTGTTTTAAGTTACGGGCAAGGTCACCTTAGCAAAGGCCTACATTTTAAATTTTATTCATATTTTCAATTTTCAATTCTTTTATGTAAATACATAGTTTCAAATATTCGTATAAACACATAAAAGTTAAGTTTTCATCAAATAATTTTCAACAAAAGCCCATTTCAGATTAATCATTACCCAGATGTTCAGTGTAGTTGCTTAGACGTGGACCTGTAGAATTGCAGTCTGCTCTCTCACCATAAGCGATAAGAGCTGTCACAACTAAAAATTTGTACTGTAACACACATAAACACTGATGTGTCATTTAGTAGTGCCTTGTAAGTAATCATAACGCTGATTCAAGAAGCAATTATAATTTCATAAACATCAGCTGCTTCTGTTTTCGTTTCAAATCATAAACATGTCTCTAGGGAGTGCATGTTGTTTCTCAATTTCTAAGGCGCTCTTTTTCCCCAGTTATAGGCAGTGTTTCGCGATAATCTTCAGTCATTTGTGATGGACAACTTGAGGATAAATCTCATTGTATACTGTAATTCTTCAGCAGTTGGCGAGACAGCATAATTTATACTAGTGAGTACGCATATTGTTTATATTCACATAAAGTAATTGAAACATAATTAAATATATTTCCTATTTTGTCACATATTTTCCCGATTTTAGCACCTAAAAATCCAAACCCTAATTAATTATAACAAGACGCACTAGAGTCAGTTGCTCCTTACTCTTCTAGAAAGTAAGGACCGTAAGTACTTATAATCTTTCGTGATGATTCCTTTGTACTGTAAGTGGTAAACGCATAGATTGAAACGAAACGCAAAGGAGAAATAACAGTTAATAGGGCATAGTCTAATAATTAAATCATTTTGAGATATAATTTTTCCGTTGACATGGATTACACCATTTCATTTGTCAGTTTATTCCATGAAAAAAAAAAAAGTCACAGAAGAAATTCCCTTGATTTGGTTTGCAATAAAGCGACATTGTGTATGTTTTTTATTTGAAATAAAAATGCATTAATTTTTGTATTGAAATTATGTTGTCAATTAGAAAGTTGTATAACTTGAAAGTTTGTTATAATACTTGTCGAACATTCTGTATTTTAATTAACTTCAATTCGGACAGAAGTGATGGTGGACGGAGTTCGCTTAGAATATATTTTCAATTAGTTAGAGAAAGAAATATTTCATACTGCAGTCAGAAGAGCTTATTTATTTCGTTTTAATTCCAGAAAAGAGTATTAAAAGAATAGTGCAATTTGCTCTGTAATATTCTCTGAAATGGGAGATATTTGTTTAATAGAAAAAAGTAAGCCATATTGCAGTGTACCACCTATAGCTGAAAATAAAGTAATTCAACTTTATTTATACATGAACCCACATTAGACATTTGTGTGTAGGAGGCCACATTTTACCTTCAAAATGTCCTCCTAAAATAAATAAATGCAAGACTTAAATATTATCAATGTTATCATATTTGTATTTAGTTTGCACCATCAGAACTTTTTTCAAAGTTAAAATGTATACAATAAAATTATAAAGAAATAAATATGTATTTTATTTCATCTTTTCCATCGTCCTCCCTCCTCCTCCTCTCTCCATATTTTTCTTGTCAAGGCATTGTATTTTTGTCCCCTTCGACAGTTTTAACATTTAGTTATTATATGGTACAGCCACGAAATGTAACAACGGTATATACAGACATAGATGGAAGTTATTTCCAAAGGTATATTATAGACTATAGGTGTTTGGTAGGATCCCATTAACCTTTAAATTCACAAAGTATCCTATAGAATACAAAAGTTAAACGGCTATATGCTATGATTTTAATAGAACAATAGAAAAAAAAATTGGGAAGAAAATTAAAATTTCACAATACTATAATATTGTACAACATATAAAATATGGACATTGCGATAGTTGGACAATGCCCTAAAGGCGCTGCTGATCAATGCTAGACATCACCGTGTACGACATACTTTGGCGACATCGTTAAAAACTTTAAATTGGGAGATTCATGAGGAAGTACATTGTGTATCATCAGATGGTTCTTTTAGACGGGCAGACATTATTGCTATTAACGGACGCTTAAAACGGGCTCTTATTCTTGACCCTACTATCCGTTTCGAAAGGAACCTAAATCAGGCCACCGACGTTGATATTGAGAAGAAGTCTATATATGAACCTTGTCTGCCGTACCTTTCTCAGAAGTACAACGTCCCTCTTAAACAATGGTCTGTCATTGGTTTGCTGTTCGCCAGTAGAGGTCCTATTACAAAATTCACAAGGAATTATCTTAAGGAACTTCACATTCCTTTTGATTAAGTAATGTCTATTCTTATAAATATTATCAAGGATTCTCTTCAAATATTACATCATCATCTCTATTTCAATTAATCCACTTATATTTGCCTGCAACAATTAACTTTCTTGTTTCTTTAATGTTTCAAATCACATTATATTGTACATGTTTATTGTATTCAGAACCCTTGTGGTCACTCAAATTCTTTGAGCTGATGTCTTAAATGAATAAATAAGACATACCGTCCAACAAGATTTAATAAATTAGTGTGAGAAATGAAAGTTTGCCAATTTAAGGGTTAAATGTGTATGGCATGGTTGTACTATAGGCATACATATTTATATAAAATGTCTCTCTTGATAATAATTCAAATGAACAATAGTAAATAAATTTATATTAAACTATGGTTTAAATTTTCGCGGTTATTCTTTTGTTTACATGACGAAATTATATGAAATACATTTAATTCTTACTACAGATTCTGTGGTACTTCACAAGTTTGATAATGTCATGTAAATATTTTATTGTTGTTTAGTCAACTGTCCGAAGACAGGTCTGAACCTCACAAGTGATATCAATAGAGCACCTATTATGAGGCAACTAGATCAGGAGATAATGGGGTAGGGTGGTAAATTCCTTTTCCCCTCCATTGCATACATAGGCGATAAGCTACATATTACACTAATCAGACTTCAGATGCATACAAACAATTGTTCTTCCTCTGACACATATCGTCGAGTGAAATGTAGTGACTGATAATAAATGTACGTATCAGCCAAAACCTCAATGAGAGGCAAATATTTTATTATTAGTAAAATGTTACAAGCCACTGTTTGACGGACGTATTCCCCTAAGAAAAGTCTATTTAATTTTATAATTTTTATACCAATCTACAGTTTCGGGTAATCTGGCGGTTACCATTCCTGCTTTTGGATCCGAGGTTCGCAGATTCAAATCGGCCAAAAGCGATAAAAGTCTTTAATATGACGTTCTAGCCATTTTTCGTTCACGTCAAAATTTAATGGTAGAATAAATGTCCAATATCAATGATCTCAGTAAACATGAGCTTGTGTCGCCCTCAATGATACACCAGTCTTACAAACAGAGAAGGTCCTCAGCTAAACTGGAAAATATTTAATAACCTTCTTTTTCTTCTTCTTTTTCTCCACTTCATGGATTACGCTTCAGGCCTGTTCCGGTCTTACAGCAAATCTTTCCATCTCGTATATTTCACAATAACCAATACAAATGATCAAAATACACATTGTCTGCTCTAAATTCTTAAGGTACTTGAAGAGAAGAGTGCCAAATTAACATTTTGGGTTTCTCAATGTTGAAAATGGCAAACTGACTAAATAAAATGTTTCGTCCTTGCATGAATATTGGCTAACCAGTATGGTGTGTCACGTTGATCCATTATGCATACAGGTAGGTTCCTGAAGACAGAAGCAAGATAAGTGCAATCCCTTTAAATTTACTTTGAGTCCCGGTATGCTATTGGGATGACAGCCAGTTCCATTACAATAATCAGAATTTACACGCGGATCTTGCCAACTAGGCGTCCCTCGACTGGAACCATGATCGCTCCTCGTATACTAGCGATTCTCGCCATAGGAGTTCCATCGACCAGCATTGAGAACCGTCTAACATTCCAGTCGGTCAAGCCAATTAGACTTCCTCAGACATGTGCCGGTGTGAAGTCGTGAATGTTTCACAGAGAGAAGCGGGAATCTGACTCATCATTTTCATATGGCATAACCGGTGCTAATATAGGGTAAAGTTGCCTAATTCAGTGATATCTCTAATTCCGTGACACTTTTTTAAAATTGAATGTCAGTCAAAACTTTGCCGTTCGACCGTATCGCCAGACATCTTTCTCGAATGAGTGCATCTTTCGCCTACATTTGAGACATCGGTGAACTTCCTGGCAAGATTCCCAATCCCGTGACATTGAGTGAAAAAACCGTATCACGGGATTAGGGATATCACGGAATTGGGCAACTTTACCCTAATATGCTGTGAACATACTATTTCTGATTATATGAAATTAAAAGAAGACTAAAGTGAAATGTAAAGTGTCGATAGAATGAAATGTGTAATGCTGAGGAAAACGAGAGAATTCCAGTGAAAATCCCCTTCTTCCGATCCTCTTCAACTGAACCCAAGGTAGCTCGTGCTGTAGCGTAAAGGGTCAGAAGGACATAAGCACTACTACCGACTGCAGTGTACTTTTGTGCAGCTATATCCGATAGCTTGCAAACATTTCTCCTAACGAAGAGAACGTTATATATAAAGGGTCTGATGCCAAGGATAGAACACATTAAGTCTTACAAATAAGAAAACCCACAGCAACAGAGAAGACTGCTTATATCTCACGCAGCTCCATACTAATGAGGGCAAACGGTAATTTCCCGTTTAGCTTTCCTCTCCTCTTCGCCTCTCTTTCTCTCGCAATACAATACTTCTTCCTCTCTGTTCTTCTCCCTCCCCTGTTCCCCAAAATGATAAACGTACTACACCTGTTTTCGAAATCACAAACATAAAAACACAGCGATGTGCAGAGAGCAAGCTTTTCCCTGCCACATACCATTATCAGAGTGTCATCGTACAAAATGACCCTTTGCATCCATTGTAAAATTAGTTTGATGCGAGAGAATGTGCCGCTCGTGTCTAGATTTTTGTCCGTTTGTTATTCAAAATGGCCTCATTGTACTGTGAGATGACATTTAATGATTATAAACAAACGAATGAATGTAGAAGTGCGGTCAATGCCTACTGCAAACAGTTCACACAGGGCTGCATGGCCCTGCAACAGGATTTCTGAGAGAGGTATATTCGTTTTCACACCTAAAAAATGTTCCGTGTATTCACGAGTAGAACAATACATTGCACATAGTCACCAACATCACGACCACCACTACCATCATCAATAAAGTCCCCAACATTACGTGTTTGTCACTATCTTATAACATCGTCATCATCATCATCATCATCATCATCATTTTATCCACTGTGACTTTTCTTGGCTCTCGTAGTTTATTCGACGGGCTCTCTCTATGCGGAGCCTACTAGACTTTCAGTTAAGACTGAGGAACATTCCTCCAATGCAGCCATTTGCAACCGGTGTGCCGCAAGAAAATGGAAATAGTGAAGGTTATCGTAGCATTGAAATAAATTGAATTTTAATTTAAGGAACAGGGACTACAGGGTTGTTTCCGATCTCTGATAACGAATTTTAATGACGTCATGTGCGTCAGGAATCACACCGACAGTTGAATTGTGATGAGAGGTGACAGACCAGTAGTGAGTGATTTCATAATCAGAGTGCACGGTGTATCACAGTAGCAATTCCCAAGAAAATCGAGCTTTTTGGGAAGGGTACATAACAACTCTTTCTGATCCCAAGTATAGTTACGTGAAAATCATAGGAGCCTACAAAAACGTGGTTTCGTTATTTCCTAGAAAGGCATCTTGTGTGTACCTATTTCTTTTTAAGTAGGTTATTTTACGATGCTGTATCAACATCCTAGGTTATTAGCGTCTGAATGAGATGAAGGTGATAATGCCGGTGAAAATCAGTCCGGGTTTGAGCACCGAAAGTTAGTCAGCATTTGCTCAAGTTGGGTTCAGAGAAATCCTCGGATAAACTTCAACCAGGTAACTTGCCCCGTCCGGAATTCGAACCCGGGCCACCTGGTTTCGCGGCCAGACGTGTTAACCGTTACTCCACAGGTGTGGACATGTGTGTGTACCTAATAAGACTGGCAAAGCTCGGATGGGATTAATTCCAGAATGGAAAGAGCAAGCAAATCCACCCCCCCCCCTCCGTCACAAGTCGCCGCACCACACGAGTTGATACAAATTAATTCCATTCGAGATTTACCACTCTTATTAAGTACACAGAAGATGCCTTTCTTGGAAATAACGAAACCTCGTTTGTTGCAGGCTTCTTTTATTTTCACTTGACTGCACTTGCCATCGAAAAGGGTTGTTATGTATCCTTCCCAAAAAGGCTCGATTTTCTTGGGAATTTCTGCTGTGAGTCGCCGTGTACTCTGACTATGAGGTCACTCACTACTGGTCTGTCACCTCGCGCCACAGTTCAGCTGTCGTGTGACTCCTTGACGCACATGTCATTCAAATTCCTTATCAGATATCGGAAACAACCCTGTAGGACCCATCACTGCGACATTATTAGATCTATTGCGCTGACCCTCAAACTAGAAGCATTCTCAACACACATCGGTTGATCACAGTAAGGTTTGCTGTGTACCTAAGTTTCGAGCAAAAACTCATCCCTAGGCCAGAAATGTTGAAGGAATGATGTAGATACCTAAAATGGAGAAACGGGAGAACCCCGAGAGAAACCTCTATTGCAACCTTGTCCGCCACAAATGTCACTAAGGATTAACGTTAAAAATACCGCATTTTACATGTTTTTATGAAAAAATCCCCCCTAGTTATGAACCACTCTTTCGGATTATGTAAGTGTGCCACGGGATTTTACATTAAAACTTCAGTGTGCCACATGTTGACAAACGCTGATCTAACGCGACATGTCTGCAATAATTTATTTCACTATAGCAGCTTTTGCATACAGGCACAAAATTTATCGTTAAGAGTAATGTTGACACGAGTTTAAGTGAATTAAGTATTACTTCTGTAGCAGGAAAATTGATTGACAGGACTAATTACTTAAATATCTTTCTGCTTTTAATTTAATTATTTGTTGCTTTATATCCCCTAATCATAATCTAATGCATTCTGCTCTTTTTACCTAAACAATGAAAGGAACAGAATCATGGATAGATTTTCTCCTTGGATTTGATTTATGAGTTAAAAAGGCATGCGAACACCCTGCACATTGTGTAGTCGCACACATCGTGCTGTTGTCTCTCTCTCTCTCTCTCTCTCTCTCTCTCTCTCTCTCTCTGTGTGTGTGTGTGTAAACGAGAAAGTTTAGAGTAGAAATGTCTGCCAATCCAGACATAAAAAGAATAAAAAATATGGGAAACTCCTTTCAAATCCATCGCCATCGGTTGAGATTAAACGTCGAATCTAGTATCAAATGGCTAGCTTGGTACCCATCAGACATGCTACGTACCTGACAAGGGAAGGGTTTCGGCTCGAACAGGAATTTTTGGTTAAAAATTTGTACAGAGGCTTACCTCAAAATGGTCATGAAGTTCGTAAAAGCATTCATTTGTGTAACTCCGTTTGGTTGGTATTGGTCAATACACTTCTTTAAAAATATACATGAGGATTCACTATAAAATGCATAAAACAGCAGAGCAATAAGCACAACACATAGAAGCAACACCTGTGAACAATCTTCTGAACCACACTCCATTGGCGAAAAATCAAATGCCACCTGAATTACATTTTTGAAGTTCGAGACTTGTTCAGGATTCACGTAACCACCTGACTGCCAGGAATACTGAAGCATAGGGCGGTATACTGGAGAAGACAACTGGTTATGAATAACAGAGTGCATTTTCATTATAAACACTCGATTTCCCAAGTTAAGTTCTGAATTCTCTGCAAGAGTCCTTCTGCAATCTGTTATCCTCCGAACATATATTTTGTATTGTCTAAGGAAATAGATATTCAGAGGCTGGAAATATTTAGTTTTTTTTAGTTGGAATGATCATACATTCTATGTCCTAGCCTTGGAATGATTCATTTATTAAGGTTGTGTCCTTGTGCGCATTCAATGACTCGCACAACAGTGTACATTTTTGATTAGCTGCAATATTTTCAGACAGAACGTTGGAGAAAAATGTTCTTAAATGGGCTTTAGACATTTTACCATTCGCACTAGCTTCTAGGCTAGGCTAGCTTACGGGTAAGGTGTCCCATCCCCTTAATTTGTGCAGTGCTCTCCCCACCCCTCAACTTGTACAGTGCTCTAACAGACAAACCACACATTACATAAACGAATGCTTTTGGGAGCTTTACAGAGATGTAAAGATGGGCCTGAATACAAATTTTGGATACGAAATTCCTGTTCGAGCCGAAACCCTTCCCTTGTGAGAAAAGTCTTCCGTGTAGGTCTAACTATTGTTGGTGCATTTCGAACTGAGGAATCAAGGTCACGTACAAACGTACGAATCACGCACGAGTCATTGAACTGAAAATTGTGAACGAAGACCTGGTAATCCCGACTACCCCAACTGACTTTAGTTGAGGAGAATGGTCCAGGAATGGGGTAAGAACACGTGGAAAATTCAGTCCATTGCTTGACCTTGAGCCGCTAGTTCGAAATGCTCTCACAATAGTTGAAAACAACTATGCACTTACTCAAGTCTCTTCATGTAACAAATTGTGAATTGAGACTTTCTGTTCGAGGCATAGACAATGCAATAGTGATAAAAAAAATACGTCCACCACAAGGTCAGGAGACCTGTTTAATTATACAGAGATATTTATGTGGCTGAGTTCCCGAATCGGTGCACTAAAAACAAGTACATACATTTAATTATAGTCGCAGTAAAGACTGGCTCATTAAAATGGCGCGTGCTATGGTCGTGCGGACATCGCTCGTCAACTGTCAGCGAGAATAAAGAGAAACCGCCGCCACCATTTCAATTTATCATTTTGAGACCAGGGGCACTACTGTCGCCACTGTAACAGCCAGTGGGCCTTGGAATTTAGCGCTATTTATCAGGTTGGGTCTACATAGATCATCGCAGGTCGCTGCACTAAATTTAATATGCACATTTGTGATGCCCACATGCAAGCCGAATATTATCTTGAGCTGCATTCGTCAGCACTAGCCGTCACTTGGCACAGCGGGAGTTCGGAAAATGTGAAATCGGAAGTTTTCATGAACAGACTTCTAGTGCTTGTGCCATAATAATGCGCAGATTCCATTTCTTTTCACTTAGACCTATTTGAAATTAAAAGATTTAACTATTTCTGTCAGTCGATATTTTTATCGTCTATCTATTATTCCCCCTTTAGGTTAGGGCATGGACTGGGGCTGTTCTTGCACGCAGACCGCTCTGATGGGCCCATGGTACTACCCGGGTTAGATTGGTGTGTATTAGTGTAGTACAATGTCCGAATATATTACAAACTTCGGCCTACTCAGGCATCCGATAATACGTAGAAGTGAAGCAAGTGAACTAAAACAACCGACAGCGTTGAAAACCGGTAAGAGCCCTTATGTTCGGTTCACGTTTGCCTAGTTTCTGTAGAGCCAAACGTTCCTTTGTGTTTGTTCTATCTTTCCCTTTCCTTACATATGTTCGGTGCATTTCTCCTCAGTTCCCTTTCTCCCTACGTCTTCATACTTTAGCCGCATAAGGATGTCGGGCACATATCTTAGCAATTGCATATAGTAATGAGTAGGCTTACAGCTACCTAAAGACTGAAGTTAAAGACATTGGGTATATAGTACCACAGTCTACTATATACAGTCTTGCAAATCTCGTGATAAAGCGCTCCAAGCGGTTAGCAACTAGAAACAATACACTGTCCACAGTCGACTTTGGACTTTGGACATTGATGCTTGTAAAATGTTCGTTATTGGTTGTAATGAAAATGTTAATGGCTAAAATACAATAATTGGAATAATAATATTTTACTAGAGACGTAGAAAAATTAAGTTTGTTTTAATGAAATTTATTGATCACGTTTTATTTTCAGTTCTGGTGGGATTATTATTGCTTAGGCCTACTTTTTTTTCAAAGGATATGTTTTTAATTATAGCTGTTAATTTTGTTGTTATTTTTATTTGTTACTTTACTAGAGACGTAGAAAAAGTCTGTTACAATAAAATTTATTGATCACGTTTTATTTCCAATTCTGGTGTGATTATTATTGCTTAACCTCATCCCACTTTGTTAACTACGTAAGCCTACACTACAAGTACCGGTACGTAAGTTACTCCATTAATTCATATTTCCATTATTATTGTTGTAAAGGGAAATGCAAATTAATATTTATTGGTTTCATAGTTAATTATCGCTATAATCTTGAATGAGTGAAGCGATTATAGTAAATTTCAGTTCGTTTTGCACAAACAAAAATAATATTAACCTATTTCTTGCAGGTATCTTCGAGTTTACGGTGGAATTTAATATACTTCATTAAAATAATAAATTAACTTTATGCATTTAATATTTCAATAATGGAAGGAAGGTGTTAATATTTCCAAAAGAACACAACGAAAGTGTAACATATTTTGTCGTCTAGTAGGAGAGAGATCTGCGATGATGAGGCGATAGTAGCGATCTTAGTGGTGGGCAACTACCCATGTTTGCATTTTTACTACATATTGAGCTTCGCGACTGTATATAGTAGACTGTGATAGTACGTCGAACACAGGTGATGTAACGGGTAAGGATATAAACAAACATGTCGTCGCTGCGTGTTCGTGGAGTACAATTACCTCCCGACATTCTGAAGCTATACTAGTAAACACATGCTTGAGCTGTAATGTTCATTTTCGTCGTGATCTTTGCAGTGAATAATAACGTGCATTCGTAAGTTACGGAACTTGAACAAATGCGGATGTCACTTGAAATGATTTTATATTGCAAGAAATTCTTTCAATAGCACATGACGTAATTGGTGCATGATGTAGTACAAGATATTCCTAATGTCTGATATTTTTTAGTGTTTCATTAGGATTTTGTATGTGTCGTTCATCACTGAAAACCCACTAATTTTCTATGTACTTTTCTAGAAATTCCCTTAAATGTAGATTATTTAATTTATTAATTGGGATGTTGGACTGAACATCATGGTAGGCTACACAAATCCATGCTAAACGTCGAGTTAGTATCTTCATAATTGTCAGATTTTGATGGTACTGGTTCTTTAAGACTGTACATTAGGACGCAAAATTAAACTGTAAAGAATCAAGTTGCTAGAAGTCATGTCATTTGTAACAATTGTTGTGAAAAGTGCGTAAGAATAATGTAATTGTTAGTATGTTAAAAGCTGAAAAAAAAATCTATGCAAAGCAACCAAGGAATTAACAATACATTTTTAGCTTCAGAACACTCGTCAATCAAAAAAATTATACTTCTGAACAGTTCATTCTCTATTGAATGTAATAGTCGTTTACCCTTAAAACTAAATAAAAAAAAAGGCATTTTATAAACAATTAAAAATTAGTGTAACTCCTAAAATATTGAGAATAGGACACATGCGTCCATGACTTTTTTGCTTAGAATGTCTTCGGAAATAAGCTCGTAAGGGGCGGTAACTCCTCGCGAATCACTCTGTATATAAGTCTATGTATAAGCTATATAAAGTGTTTATATTTGAGCAATACTTAATTATAATATTTATATTTATTTATTTAAATGTTAAATGTTATGTTTTTATTTAACGACGCTCGCAACTGCAGAGGTTATATCAGCGTCGCCGGATGTGCCGGAATTTTGTCACGCAGGAGTTCTTTTACATGCCAGTAAATCTACTGACATGATCCTGTCGCATTTAAGCACACTTAAATGTCATCGACCTGGCCCGGGATCGAACCAGCAACCTTGGGCATAGAAGGCCAACGCTATACCAACTTGCCAACCAGGTCGACTATTTATTTCATTTTATATACGTTACAAAATAAATAAATAACTTGTTTTATTCATATTTTAACGTAGGAGAATGTCCGCTAATAAGAAGTGTATACAATGACATAATCTTAACTCCGAAAGCTCTATAGTGACAACTAGAAAGTTTACTGAAGTACAAGTTAACAGAATAATTGCGAGATTTTAAAACTAATTCTATATGTCTTACAGTTTGTATTGGCGGCTATACTGTATTCTTGTATTTACCTGTGCTAACTTTCAAGGAGATTTTCGGTCCGTTGTGGAAGATTTCTTTGTCGAGTTCTTACGATGATGTACCTTGACAAAGAATTTCCTCTTAAAATGAATGTGCAAAGATTAGTTGCTTACGTTGAAAGACAAAATACAGCTACAATACAATGTAGCTCTTTGTGTCGGGAGGTATGAAAGATAAAGTGATCTCTTACTCCTGAATATAACGGAAAACAAAATCGTGCTTTGTAAAATGCTTTGTATTACGCACGACACAAAAATTGTTTTGCCTTAAAATAGAACTGCATTTCTTGATGTATATCATAAATCAGCAACATGTCATCTCAAGCAGTTGTGGGCGCCAGATGTCTTGATAATGACCCGATAAATCTGAGCAAGTTGGCAACTGTAACTTGACGGCATGTGTTTCCTTGCATTGCCAATTGCATTAATTCTTACGGAAAGAACAGAAATTCGAGTAGTTTTATCAAGAAGCAATCCATATTTCTATCCAGTTTTACTATCAACATCATTATAAATAAATCTACCACTTGGAACTCGCATTTAAAAACAATGGGAGTTAAGTTGAAAAAGCGAGACAAAACGACATCGTCATTATGTTAGTCTACTAAAATATTATGCTCTAAAGTTCTACTCATTTAAAGTGCGGGCAAAGTTTTGCTTCATGAAATTGGCAAGAGTTTTCCAGTGACCATTGTTTATCTGTTTTCCTTTCAGCAAGGCGAATAATTACAATTCTTTTTGCTCCTTCTATGCTTGCACTTGCTTTGACAACAAACAGCATAACGTGTTATTTTATTACATAACCTACACAAGTAGCCTATATCAAAAACCAAAAAGAGAGGGCTATGAAATAAGTATTTTATTTCAGATATTGAAAGCAGAAAATTGAATTTGCTGCATGTTTATTAATTTAACTACCAGACCATAACTGCCCAAGACAGAGATATCAATGAAACCACGTAAGGGTTAGTGTACAAAGCCAAATACTTGAAGGGACAAACGTGTTATTTTAACTTTGAAGTAAAAAGATGGGAAAAGCAGGAGCGTGTGCATTTAAGTTAGTATTGTTGAAACTAGACTTCTGTTGCCACTTCTTCGTATATGATTGAATAAAATATACAATATACATAGTGTTATTCAGAACAGAGTAATGCGCAGTAGCCCACAGTTCAGCACTGCCAGTCCGCACGCGTCAGCAGCTCCGCTCACACAAGACCAACACTGCCTGACGGAGCTGCTTCCTAGCCCGTCGTACTGGGCTTCGAAGCCCACTGTAGCCCACCGCACTGCTCAGCACTACACTAACATCAATCCGCCAGTTGGTTGCATTCCACTGTTTTCCGCTTGGTTGTGCTTTCGCTTCGAGTGTGGCATGAGCTTACAGTTCCCCGCATCAAATTATTTTCCACTGCTGTCGAACACAGATTTAGAGACTATCACAATGGTATTTTTTAATTTTCATCCGATTCTGTTGTTTTAAACTCTCTAGCAGCGACTTTATCCTTCACTACTTTTCTCCAGAAAGGCTGTATTTTAGAATATGTGCTTTCACGGCCGGTGTCTGTGATGAAGGTTCTCCGAGTTGAGACGCCGTGATCTATCATTCTACTAGTAGACCACGGCATCTCATCCCGGAAAACATTAATCACAGAGAGTGCATTTCTTTGCGATGCACCATTATTTGGACTGATCTTGAAAAACAGAAATCAAAATCTAAAACAAAATCGCCTGAAACAGTAGCTGATCGTTGATCGAACCACACATGCAAGAACAAGCCCGCGCAAACTTAATTAATAAGTAACTCACAGAAGATAAGACTTGGGCTCGATGCCTTGATACCAGCCCACCGCACAAACCAGGTTCAGAAATATCAGTTGCCATCAATAGAGACACGGAAGAGAATATAAACACATTTAATAAGATAAATTGATACATACATAGACATTCGGCAAAAATATGAACCAAAGATACATCCGTAATGTAATTGACACGCAAAGGAAATTTTGATATCCAGAGCTGGACCAGTTCTGAAGAAGACCAATAATAGGTCGAAACATGTAAACCAGGTACGATATAATTTAACACAAGAAAGTCATATAATACATATTCCGAAGACAACATTTGACTTCAGTTGATTATTTACGACTCAACATTTAGTGATATGTCTGCATTATAACAAACTATAATATAACATGCTATTATTGTTCGACGTATAATGATATATTAATGCACACACTTACCCATAAATATATTCTCTAAATACATAATTTTAGTAATGAAAGTTTATATGCTGTAAGCACAATGTGTCCAAAAAAATGAGATTGTTAACAGTTCTCTACGATAGTATATTAATGTTATATTATGATTCAACTTTTATATATCATGTTTTAGCACGAAAGTATACATATTTATTTAATAAATATATTGCATTTTTATACCATGAATATAACACACAATTAAGAGCCATTTAGGCCTGTGAATTTGATATATGTTGACCTGGTTTTGCCTTGATGTATAATTTGTATGTTCATTCCAACATTTTTTCAATTACACACTATGCTTGATAAGCTACACAATTATATTATTACTCTATTATGAGGAATTCCTTTGAACATGTGGTTATATTCTTTTATAATTGATTTTAGATATTTGATGTTGTAAACACCCCATTGTACCGGATGATGCCCCTAGGAGGGTGAAAACGTTTGTAGAATTTTTTAAATGTTATGTTTTATTTAACGACGCTCGCAACTGCAGAGGTTATATCAGCGTCGCCGGATGTGTCGGAATTTTGTCCCGCAGAAATTCTTTATAAACAAACATTGCTGATTTCCTTCCGTAAAAATCACAATAAATTTAAATTTGATCCTCATGAATACCGTACGAGACAAAACTACAGTTTCTTTCTAAATACTCCCAAATGCCACACAACTGCTGGATTAAAACACAGCATGAATTTTGGACCCAAAATATAGAATGCATTAATTAGAGCTTACCCTGAGATAAGTACACATAACACACATAGAGTTAAGAAACAAATCAGATTAATTGTTTAATTGTTTAAGCTAATTGAGTTAAAAATTGATACTCTAATATTCATGTACTTTTGTATTTTCTATTTGTATATAGACCTATTATTACATTCTGTATGTATTTTACCATTTATTAATGTTATTGTGCTCAATGAACTCTCTTAATTTTGTGATATATTTTGTATAACTGATCTGAACTGCGCCCGAGCACGAGCTTCTGCTCTTTCGGGCTGCAATGCCTAATGTAGCTCAAGTGTAAAGTATAAAATAATAATAATAATAATAATAATAATAATAATAATAATAATAATAATAAAATAAAACATTGAGTTAATATTGTATATTTTGCGTTAAGCCATAATAGTGAAAGATTTAATATATTGATATAATATATAACAACATTACTATTCAAACAAGCTGCGAATGATTTGGCTATAAGCCTATAAGAAAGAATTGGGATGACAATTTTTTTTAGTATTTATTTATTTATTTATTTATTTATTTAGTATTTATTTATTTATTTAACCTGGTAGAGATAAGGCCGTCAGGCCTTCTCTGCCCCTCTACCAGGGGATTACAACTATAACATGAACAATAAGATTACAATTAATATTAAATTTACAATTACAATTACAATAAAAATTAAAGTACGACAAGAATACCTGATTAATGAAAGCTACTGGGTGTTCATTTCAAAGTGTGTCATGACGTCACTGTTGTTGGGTCACCGATTTGAAGCGAGTTTCAGCTTATATGTTAGAGAAGTTGCCTATTATTTAAGGCGTTCTTCAATCTGAACTTGAGAACTTGTACGGTATAACTTGAACGTCGTAGCAACAGATGGCGGTCTGTACGGTCTGTATGCTACCATAACCTCTTTCGAACTGTGTTTTGCGCCGGCAAGTCGTACGCAGGGTATTTGTTATCATCGGTTGCGTACGGTAACATTCCACAACACAAATCAAATGCTCCGTGTCCATGTTGACCGTCGAAGTTAGTAATGTCAACAAATACGTAAGTAATCGTCTTAACCCTCTCCCCATATCCCGACAGTACGTATTTCCAAACAGTTCACATTCCTGCCACTACCGGCGTTACCGTACGTATCGGTATGTACTCTTCAGAATGAACGCCGTACTTGCTAGGCAACTTTTCTGCCTCTTAGGTTATGCAACTCTGCGGAAGTGTAGGAAGATTGAATTATCTAGGCTCATCGGCTAGCCACATGACGGCATACAGCGAGCAATGACACATTTTGAACTGAACACCCAGTAGACAATGATACGAGAAACGCATTTAAACAGTCTACTGTAATGTTTTTTTGTCTGAAAGAAATCAGGCATGATCTTTCCATTATCGAACCCGAGTTCATTTGGTGAAAGACTATCAGGTAGTCGTAATTACGTCTGAGTTCTGATTACACTAGAAGTTCTTTATAAACGAAAGCACCACGGTTGTACATTAATTAGCGATACTATCATGCACTCCACTGGCATGGCAAGGCATATCGCCGAATAATGCTAAAATTACGACAATGTCATTGCGCCTTTGCCTATCTTTAGTGCTGGGAGCGATATCTCCGTCGTGTAACATGCAGCTGGCGGAACCGAGATAACATACGTTTCGTAGCGATGAACTTGGAATAATTAAACGAAAACAAGAGCCGGACCTTTTTTTTTGATTCACGAAATCAAAGAAGCTGGAGGCCGCAGTTCTCATTCGCAGATCCCTTCTCAAAAAGTCAATATTGGTCCTGCCGAGTGTTCATTCTACTTTCTCAAACACTTCCAAGTCAAAACCATTAATTTTACTTTGCTAATGGAAAATTAATACTTCTCTCCGGCTCAAGTGACAGTGTTTCAACTTAAAACTCCGGGAAGCCCGGGTTCGATGCAAGGCATGAAGTGGTGATTTATTTTTCTTCCTTAGAAGCTGAATAGTGACTGTTGGCTTTTATTTTTTCATTATACGATGCACAAATAAAAAAAAATATATTGCGATTATGAAAAGTAGGATTATAGATTTCTAACAGAAAATTCTGGTTTTCAGCGATGGTGATATCAAAATTATTAGTAAAATTCCGTTCATATTTTATCCGAGAATACCATATATGTAATCATTTATAGTAAAAATTTATGGAATTTTATTTGAAATTATAAACACAAGGTCCATTTAATTAAAATCAAACGTAACGATTTATTTGTAATGTGTTATTTGTATTACATGTAACAAACTGTCAAATGAAATAGCATACTCGGTATGTATCGAAGATAGAATAATTATTTCTACCTTTAGTTATGTTTTTGAGTTACCGATAGGGCACATAACACGCATCAAGTGACGGGTTACCCTCCTTGTCCAATAAAAATGTTTATTCTTTCTTAAAGGATTAGAAGTCACCAGTTCCAAACCACATATCATGTGGTGTCAATTTCCACAGATTCAATTTGCTGTCTGAGTGACAATGCAACTAACTGACAAAAAAAGTGTGCACTTAAGTGCCTTATTACAAACCATTAATACCGTTTAACATTTATAATAAGAATACCTAATTATTTTGTGTGAAATTGTGAAAAATTATTGACATGTATACTTAAACTGTACGATTTTTAATTAAATTGGATCTCTCTTTTTTTCTTATTAATAATAATTATATCGTAGCATACTGGAAAAAAGTCCTTAACTACATACGAGAGCAATGAAACTTACCAACGTTTTCCAGTAAGCCCACGATATTTTATTGGAAATCCAGAAAACGAATAACTATTTATCTTGTCATGCGAGTGCATAGTACAGCTGTAAACGACTTAATTCAAGTACTATCTTTGTTGAATAACAGAGAGCTAGTCCAAGATAACACATTATTAACAGTAATAATAATAATAATAATAATAATAATAATAATAATAATAATAATAATAATAAATTTATTGCTAGAATAAAGTTATATATTTGTCCACACCTGTGGAGTAACAGCTAGCGCGTCTGACCGCGAAACCGGATGGCCCAGGTTCGAATCCCGATCGGGGCAAGTTACCTGATTCAGGTTTTATCCGGCGTTTTCCCTCAACCCAATATGAGAAAATGCTGGGTAGCTATCGGTGCTGGACTCCAAACTCATTTCACCGGCATTATCACCTTCATTTCATTCAGACGACAAATAACCTGAGATGTTGATACAGCGTCGTAAAATAACCCAGTAAAAATACATATTGTTTTTATATATATAAACCACTCTTGCACATTCAGAAAGAGTACATACTCGTGCTCAGGGGGGGTTTCCACAACATTTTAAAACCAGTATTTACTTTGTTGTTCAGTCAACTGTCCGAAGACAGGCCAGAACTTCACAAGTGATACCAACAAGGTATCACATGAATAATTTCAAGGGAAAAACTGTTCCGTAGCTGTGGACCATTAGCTGTGCGCGCCAACGCTCTACCGACTGAGCTACCCAGGAATGTACCAGACACCGGCTCAATTTTTCCTCTTTATATCCACATTATTCAAGCGGGCTGACAGGGCTTCAGAAAACCAACATTGAGAGCACACAAACTCTGTGTGGCTTGAATTGTGGTTTTCTTTTAAGTCTTGGTTTTTCTGAACCGACGCATGCGAGTTGTGCGAGGTGCGAGGCAAATCCGGATTACAGTATAGATAGTGAGTGGATTCTATAACTGCGAGGTGCGAGGTGTGCGTACCTCGTAGTTATAGAAACCACTCACTATTTCTCGTATAATTAGTCCGGATTTGTGCGAGGCGAGCCTCGCACCTCGCATGAATCAGTTAAAAAAAAAAAAAAAAAAAACCTAGGCTTTAATGCAGTGACGTATATTATGCAAATCTGGCTGTCAAGTATAGCTCCCTGTGAAGCTGATTTGAATAATTTCAAGGGGAAAATTGAAATTATTTAAATCAGCTTCACCTGAAAGCCAGATTTGCAAAGCACCACTTATGAGGCAACCTGGTCAGGAAATCATGGGGTATGGCGGCTACTTCCTTTCCCCCTCCATAATATTTAATTAATTAACAAAGATAAAAAGAAAAACACATATTACAGTATTTGAAACTTTATATTGCCTCCCTAAACAATAATTTTTAATTCATTTTTTAAGTAAGGAGGTATTAGCAAATTGAATGTTTGGTAATTCAGCTGTTATCTTGTTATAGAGCCTTGGACCAGAGTTGCTACTGTCATATGCTACGGTTGTGGTACATTTAGATCCTGTCAAGCATATGTTGTATGATGTTTTATTTTTATATTTATGTGAATACAAATTAAATATATTTTGTTTCTGTGATCTGAAATAATCATTGTGGAGTAGGCCTAATTTCATTAAAATAATACAGCAAATATGGCAACTAAACTTAAAGTACAGAATTTACGTAATGGTCCAGTAACCTGTGCCATCTAAGATTTCTGCTTTATTTTCTTGTTCCTCGAAAGATTTTGCAACAACACTTGAATATGCAACAGTGAATGTAATGGGCAAGATAATTTTTCTGTGCGGCTAAGCACACATTTTTAAATACTGTATCATGAAAGATAAAGTAAATAATTATTAACACCCGAGTTCCGACATCTTAGAAGTTTCGTTTTACCTTTTACCATACCTCAAATGAAACTTATTTCACTACAGTTAATATATTTTAAAGGAATACCACAAAAACTCTACTGTAAGGAATATCCTTCAGATGTAAGACGAGCGATATTTAACCTGAGTATGGGGAAAACACGATGCTAGACGACAGGGTATTAGCAAACCAAAAAACGAGTGCAAGTGGCGTACAGCCGCTGGTATTGTGCAGCATTGAATACGATAAATGATGTATTTTCATATCCCCAAAATAATTTATCTTTTATAGTGTTGACGAATTAAATACAGTATAATTTGAAATAAAGGTACAAGCAATCTTAATATTTCTTTAGTAGCCTACATAACCGCCAATAAAATTTGTTTTCCTAACTACATGCGGTCATCGATACCATAAAAATTCTAGTAACTCAAACATAAAGAAGTGTCTCAAATGACAAAGGTTAATGGTCCACACAGTATACTGCATTTTTATATGAATTAGAACATTCAATTTCATGTTATATAAACCAGCATTTCAAGGCACTGAGTGATCTTTGTAAACATATCTGGACCGTCCAATATCGCAAGGACATCATTAGATATTTGAAGCGGCATCTGTATTTTTTATAATCTGGGCATTCAGAAAAGATGTGCTAGATATTTAATACTGATAAATTGTATCATTTTTGGACAGTAAATATGAACGAGTCAATCTGCTACGTTCAACTTCAATTCCAATAATAAATGTTAACTTATTCCTCTTGAGAATTGTTACAAAAATGTTCTTATGCATCCAGGTCTAATCTCATGCAACTTGCTAGAACGAAAGACATGGAATGAATCCTCCAATTGTTTTTATGAGGGCAAGTAATAAAGTTTGTAAGATTTAAATAGTCTATTCTTTGCTCAGTTAGACTCAAATTATATCTCGTAGCTTCTCTGCAAGTTTATTGCCTATTATTCCAGTGTGTAATACGAGTAGTATCCAGATAAAATCTATTTCTTTGTTGTTTCCAATCGTTTCGTTATACGTGACATGGATGTCGTGCATTAGATTGTTTTAAGTGCGGTATTTTGTCCTTAGTTTTAGAATTTTGCTGACTATTACTTATCCTAGGAATTTAGGTAGGCCTACTTGTGAATGTCCATTGCCGATTCAGAATCTGAACATCCATGTTCAGCAAAAGAAAGTTTCAATGTTTTGTAATAATAATAATAATAATAATAATAATAATAATAATAATAATAATAATAATAATGACCTAACAACAAATGTACCTATCTTTAAGAAGGGGAACAAGACTAACTGTAGTAACTTTCGAGGAACATCACTTATGTTGCTGTCGTACAAAATTGTGTCCAATATACTTCTGAAAAAATAACTCCATATATAGATGAAATTACCGGGGATCATCAGTGTGGCTTTAGTCGTAGTAGATCGACTATTGAATAGATTTTTTGTATTCGACAGATATTAGAAAAAAATGGGAGTATAAGGGTACAATACATCAGTTATTCATAGATTTCAAAAAGGCATATGACTCAATTAAGAGAGAAGTTTCATATAATATCCTTATTGAATTTGGCATTCCCAAGAAACTAGTTCGATTAATTAAAATGTGTCTCAATGAAACGTACAGCAGAGTCCGTATAGGCCAGTTTCTGTCTCATGCTTTTCCAATTTACTCCGGGCTAAACCAAGGAGATGCACTGTCACCTTTACCTTTTAACTTCGCTCTAGATTCTAGAATATGCCATTAGGAAAGTCCAGGATAACAGAGAGGCTTTGGAATTGAACGGGTTATGAGCTCCTTGTTTATGAGAATGACGTGAATATGTTAGAAGAAAATCCACAAACTATTAGGAAAATACGGAAATTTTACTTGAAGCAAGTAAAGAGATAGGTTTGGAAGTAAATCACGAAAAGACAAAGTATATGATTATGTCTCGTGACCAGAATATTGTACGAAATAGAAATAAGGAAATTGAAAATGTACCCTTCGAAGAGGTGGAAAAATTCAAATATCTTGGAGCAACAGTAACAAATTAAACGTACAATAAATATGAGAAATGTCTGTCATTATTCGGTTGAGAAGCTTTTATCATCCAGTCTGCTCTCAAAAAAGGTGAAAGCATTTATAAAACAATTATAGTATCGGTTGTTCTGTATAGGTATGAAACTTGAACTCTCACTTTGAGAGAGGAACAGAGGTTAAGAGTGTTTGAGAGTAAGAAAAATATTTCAGGCTAAGAATGATGAAGTTACTGGAGAATGGAGAAAGTTAGACAACGTAGAACAGCACGCATTGTATTCTTCACCTGACATAATTAGGAACATTAAATCCAGACGTTTGAGATGGGCAGGACATGTAGCACGTAAGGGCGAATCCAGAAATGCATATAGAATGTTAGTTGAGAGGCCGGAGGGAAAAATATCCTTGGGAAGGCCGAGCCGTATATGGGAAGATGATATTAAAATAGATTTGAGAGAGATGAGATATGATTGTAGAGACTGGATTAATCTTGCTCAGGATGGGACCTATGGCGGGCTTATGTGAGGGCGCCAATGAACCTCCGGGTTCCTTAAAAGCCGTAAGTAATAATAATAGGAACAATAAGAGGAAAGAAAAAATAAGATAAGGTCAGCACTATCAAGTTTAAACAATGTTCTGTGGAAATATAGGCCTACGCATAAAATAAAAACGTCTGCAATACCACTGTTTAAATTTCTATTAAAAAAAAAAAGACGCATAAATTCGAGATGTTCAGAAATGAAGCTCAGGACACATAGGCCTACTCTCAACTCCAATGGCTATTGCTCACTATGATGTTAGGTGTCGACTCTGTGAACTCTCGCTTCTAACATGACATCACAATTCATAGCTGCAGTGTTGCTCCGCTGTAAATAAACACAGAAGAATGCTCCCGTGAAAATATAAGTTATGGGGAAAGGCTGGAATAAATGATGCGACAATAGAGGTAGATAGGTTGGTTAAAAACCATGAGTTTATGTCACAAGACCTTTTGTTACAAAATATTATATTGTGTGTACAATGGTGGGCACATTGAGACAGGTCTATAATGTGGTCAAAACTCCCATCATCAAGAATATATTTACAGATTACTGAAAAATAAACAGTAACCGTTCTCTTGTCACAACGTTCTATTTTATGTTTTCCCAAACTACTCACTCTGTATGATTTCACATTCAATATCAACATCAGAATGTAGTTTTTTCTTTCTTTTTTACAATTTATGTAATCATCTAAACTTCTAATTTCAAAGGTGATTTCTCACAGCTAGTTAAACTCGAGAAGAGCTACAATTTAAAAAAAAATTGTTACCGGTACTCTGAAGTGGGATTCGTTCTCACTGATGGCTCAAACTTTTAATAAGATAGGTCTCCAATTGTGTCAACACAATTTTACTTGGATTAAATAATCCGCATAGAGTTTATAGCCAGATCTGGAGCATCATGGCTGCCAGCACTGCAAGAGAAAAGCGTTATCAAATAATGAAGCTCTGCCAAACCCCCTTCACATCTTACCATAAGACGTAAAATGAAGACGGTCGAGACTGCAGACGACTTCAGATTGAAAATTCACATAACGCACAAAAAAGACAATTTCCGAACTGAAGTAAAATCAGTGCTCTTCAATTTAGAAAACAATATAATCCAATCGCGTGGATATTACATGTATAAACTTCAAGTGCAAACGGCAGAATTGCTTTTGCACAGTTATTAGATTCGAGCATATCAGATCTACAAAATTTTAAATGAAATAACACTGAATATCAAACATGTCGTAACTAATGCAAATAAACTTCGTGTAATTAAAATGGAATGCCGCTTTTGTGTTCATGCATATACATCCATTATAAGGACGACAAAAATCACAGAAGCTAAATAACATACAACACTCATTTTCACATTTCTACTTTATTGTACATTGACTCAAAAAATATATAAGCATGTTACAGTCAATCAAAATGAGTTTTCGTCGGAGTGAGAGCTATAATGAGCAGAAAGTAAGTTGAGGAATAAAGACATAACGAGCTTACTGGCGCAACTTACGTACAGAAAAAATGACTATACTGCATAGAGACAGGATAGAAATAAATGGGAAACTTACTTGTTATGAATATAAAAAAGTGCCTCGTACGTAAAGGAAAGAACCTATTAGCAACTTCAAATGTAAATAACATAAGAGCCCATCACCGAAGGACGATGATAATAATGATTAGGCTTCGTATTTCAGCTACCTAAAGACTGAAATTAAAGACACATTGGGTATATAGTACGCCGAACACAGGTAATGCAAAGGATAAGGATATAAACAAACTCGTCGTCGCTGCGTGTTCGTGGAGTACAGTCAACTCCCGACATTCTGAAGCTGTACTAATAAACACATGCTTGAGACGTGTTGTTCATTTTCTTCGTGATCTTTGCAGTGAAAAATAATGTGGATTCGTAAGTTACGAAACTTGAACATGTGCGTATGTCACTTGAAATGATTTTATATTGCAGGAAATTCTTTCAATAACACACAAAGTTATTGGTGTATGATGTAGAACAAGTTATTCTTATTGTCTAATATTTTTTCGTGTTTCATTAGGATATTGCATATGTCGCTCATCACTGAAAACTAATTTTCTACGTAATTTTCTAGAAATTCCCTAAAACGTAGATTATCTAATTTATTAATTGGGATGCTGGTACTGAACATCATGGTAGGCTGCACAAATCCAAGCGTAGAGTTAATATCTTGATAATTTTCATATTTTGATGGCACTGGTTATTTACGTTCAACACACTTTCTGTGCCTTTTGGTATCGCAGTGTCTTTCAGTGCACTGTTTTCGTTACTTCTACGTTTATTTTACACAATTTATATGTAATGTTGTCTATATTTGCAGTGAAAATATTAGTTCAAATATCCTCAACTATGCCCTGCAATATTACACGCTTGAGCGTCTTACCTAAGGCATTTTACCTCTGCAATGAACCTTCAATCAGCCATAAAGATGTAGTTATTCAAATAATACGACTAATAAGAGCAGTGATCGATAAGACTACTCACTATGACTGCGTTTTTCTTTCAAGAGAAAGAGAGCTGAGGATGCGTAACTATTTTGCATATGAACGTACCTGTACCTGCGCTGTGACGTCACATATACTTCGAATCAGGCAACCTCATTTCAGTTTATAGGTAGCTGGAATACGGAGCCTAATAATGATGATGATGATGATGATGATGATGATGACAGCGATTAATATAACATTCACTTCTTTTTTATAATGATTAGGGTCTACGGCCTTAGTTGTTAGAACAGTTGTCGTGTGGTCCATATATATATTTATTATTATTATTATTATTATTATTATTATTATTATTATTATTATTATTATCTGTTGAGCCTATATGGAAAGGATATGCATTTCCCAACCAAGCGGTACGAGGTTCGATTTCCAGCGTAGGCAACGTAAGAAATGTATCTCCCATCAACGAGACTGATATTTGTCCGTTGTGTTCCGACTGTCATACAGTATGATGTCTCACAGTCAGTCACCGTCCCATGACCAGGGAGGTCCGCATTTGTGAGATGTGTAGTGTACGATCAAATGAATCTCCTTCTCCTATCTGCACTTAGTGGTGTGTAAGTCGGATCAAAGGGGAGATTAACCAGAGTAAGGAAAAAAAAAGAAAATATAATAATGATGATAATGATGATGATGATGATGATGATAATAATAATAATAATAATAATAATAATAATAATATAATATGAAGTGTTCAATTTTGTTATTATTTTTTTTTCAAATGTTTAACAATCTCTTATTGGCTAACTGTTGCGAGTAGAATCGTGATTTTTGTCCACATCGATAAAAAATCTAATAAAGAATAATTTATCCCTCCGGCGTATTTCAATAGCTGAACGATTTTCGTGTAAATTTAATTTTTAAAGTCCCTAAATTCAAACTATTGTACGAAGCGAAGGAGTGGTAACGTCTTGGCAAATAGCAGCTTACTCACCGAGTTCGTCGATTTCTTACATCTATCACGAGTAGCGTGTATTAGTGACGATGTTTCCGGACTCCTCAAACTTCAAACTTAATTTTCTAATTAACCATGCATTTAATCACAAAACGTAATAATAGGTTTTCTATTCATTTGCGTGTACCTTATCCTTCTTTTTATTCCGTAAGGTCATTCCAATTCCATCCTGTATATTGGACTTTAATCAAATTGGTTAACCATGTACGATCCATTTTCATATACGTTGCTTATATAGTATAATATAATATAGAGAACGTAGCATTTCAGTTTTATTTTATACATTCAGAAACCTGTATTCACAATGTATGAATTTTAATGAAACTGTATACGGTAATAATTTTATTCCAAACTATAGGCTAGTATTTGAATAGACGTCCAGAATAAGGTTGTAATCAGCAAATACGAAATTCTTCAAAAATAGGGATAGGCTAAACACATTGTACTCTACATACTTTTAATCTTTTTAGAGCGAAGTTGGTAATCATACATGTGTGCCGATTTTAATACGAGTACAAGCATTACATGTGCATCAGTAACAACTATTCATTCATTCGTGCATTCATGCAATCTTTCCTATTTTCTGCCTTCCTTTTCCTTTCCTCATATGATCCATATATCTTAATGTCGTCCATGATCTGAAATCTTCTTCTACCCCGAACTCTTCTCCCGTTAACCATTCCTTCCATTGCATACTTCAGTAGACGGTTTCTTCTCAGCCAGTGACCCAACCAATTCCTTTTCTTCTTCTTGATTAACTTGATTAACAACTATTATTGAAGAAAAATTTTACTTATGAGAAATGAGGGTTACAACCTTGTTCTGGGCGGCTATTCAACTATAAAACAAGATTCACAACAGTATATAGACATTAAAACGAGCATGTGAAACCAATTATAGTTATTTAATTTACGTAGGAGACATAAAATATAAAGCGTAATATAAGAAATAAAATTACTATTATTATCCAGAACCTGAATTAGAAGATAAATTAGTTTATTATGCATATTTATGACGTAAGCGACTGTATCTTGTGAAATAATTTAAGATCATCGTGTATAGCAGCACGTGTGCATGTTACATCGATCGCTTGATGCACGTTAACTGCGATGGTTGTGTAACATTAACTACTAATAGAAAAAACTAATACATAGAGCGATTATATAACCTAGCCACTTCCACAATCGGCTTAATACTTGTTACTTATAGAGGATTTCACGTTAAGAAAAAAGCATTCGGCAAAGGGGGCTATTCCATCAAATGACCAGTTGCCATAGAAACGTCTACCTACCACATAGCTTTTACAGTGTATCAGGCAAGGACCATAACACAAATGTTTTTTCTACAATTTGGAATTTCTCGTTAGAGATTTTTCCTTCTCCACTCTGTCCCAGAGTAGTGATCGACAGAATTTTTGTCATCACACTTCTCTAGCTGAAGAGGCGAATTGAAGCCGAAACAGAGAAAACGCAAAAATATAGAGTTTACACTCTTGGAAATACAAGTTTGTGTTTTCGCAATCTTTGCCAAAGGTTTGATCCTTTGATTATATTTGGTACTAGCCGTACCCGTGCGCTCCGCTACACCTGTTAGAAATAAATATAAAGTAATTAGGCCTACATAATTAAAATAGGACGTTTGATCCAGGGAACAACTTTTACAACAGCGCAAGATAATCTGCTTCGCCCATTACCAATTTTTTTTGCATTGCATTTATTGCATATATATATATACAGGGTGCGTCAGAAAGAACGGATGGATTTCACATGGCAAGAAAATTGTAAAGATTCATCAAATAAAAAATTTATTGTTATCAACATATTCATCAATACATGCAGTTTATTTATGTAAAACAACATTATCCATATGATGTCCTTGGCTTTCAATACAGGCATCGAGGCGTTTTCTGATGTTCGCCATCACTTTCACAGTCATAGCTGGTGCAATTGCCACGATTTCTTCACGAATCGCTGTCTTCAGTTCGTCCAGTGTATGTGATCGATGTTTACAAACTTACGCCTTCAAATGGTCCCAAAGAAAGAAGTCGCAGGGCGCGAGATCTTATCGTAGCCTCGGACAATCTCAGTGCAATAGAATTTCGTCCAGGTGATTTCTTCTTTAATGTTGAACCTGTGATACGAAATGAAGCCTCCCACCGCAAAATTGTATTCCGAGTTGGAATCCTAGCGTGACATCCGATGTCGAAATGAGTCCTGAGTGGCGATCACAGACTCTTCATTTTTCAAAAATGTCTCTACGATGAAAGCACGTTGTACACCAGACCAACACCATGTTCTCAACTGAAACTGCATTCTCTGGCTGACCCAACAGTCGTGGTCCCCCTCACTATATCTCTCTCCTCGTTGCGTATCGATAGTTTGAAATCCATCCGTTCTTTCTGACGCACTCTTTATTTTATGTATTTTAACACGATTCAATTGAGCATAGTTAAAATTTGAATTATAAAATAATGGATTGCTAAGCTAACGTACTATTACTGCATACTAAATCAATACACTCTCGTTGTTCGTTAATTCTCTGAGATTAAAATGAGTGTACATAAATATTATTTTAAGAAATACAGAAAACGAATGTACAAAATGGCCTATTAATTTTCTGTGCATAAGAAGCTATTTTAATCTTACCTGTCCTCGATTTACTTAGACGTTACTGTAATAACATTATAGCATTATGTCCATCTAGAGAAACTACACTTTCCAATGGTGAAATAATAATTAATTATATAAATCGGTTAATTTAGCTTCTGATATTACTTCATACAAACACAGAAACATTCTCTGTAGGCTATGTTTAATAGTTTTCGATTGTTATTGTCCAAGGCCCTTATAGACGAAGTCATTTGTTCTTAATTCATTGCACCGTCTTAGATGGCGTTATTTTAATTTTAAAACTCATTTATCTCATTAAATATCAGTCCTATCAAAATTTTGTAAAGAACAAAACTTATCGGATATCATTTTTAAAGAAACTTTTGTTATGCAACATTTTTCACAAAAATCAGTAATAAGAGAGATATTTCGATTTATTTAATTCAGGTCCCCTTATAACCACCCTTTTAAATAAAGTATTTTGAATGCCATATAGCTTAAAATCTAAGTTACAACGAACTTAATTTATATTCCAATTTTCATACAAATCGGTTCAGCCATTATCGCGTGAAAAGGTAACAAACATACAGACAGACATACAAACAAAAATTTCAAAAATGCGATTTTCGGTTTCAGGGTGGTTAATTATATATGTTAGGACCAATTATTTTCGGGAAATCGAAAATTACCAGAAAAATTTCGGCTACAGATTTATTATTAGTATAGATTATTCTTTGCAATCTTTGCTTTGCAATGCCCTTTTCTTAATGTGGAATCCTCTATAGCATACAAACGTAGGAAAACTAGAATAACATTATTGTATAGAGCACATCTAGGTCAGAAAGCATGGGTAGACATAACGGCTCGGTTAGAAAAGCCAACGTACTATGGTAGGAACGATCATGATTTTAAAATCAAATGTAGGAAACAGAAAACGGATGTAGGTAAATTCTCATTTTTAAATAGAACTATAAATGATTGGAATGACCTACCTGCAGCGGTCTTTGAGGGCTGTCCTTCCTTAAGGAGATTCAAGAATAACTTAAAAAGTTGTGTATAAAGTGCAAATTAAAATTAAGGTGACATTTAACATTTTATTTTTTAAGGTGACATGTATTTATTTCGCCTGACGAGTTCCTTCCTTGGTTTGAATTGTAAATTATTTAAAAATAGCGTGTAAGAGGGCCTTAGACTAGAAATGTTTAGTTTAAATGCAGTTCTGTTTATAAGTATGCATAAGGGTGTAATTATTTGACTTATTTGAACTGTTGTATCAGTGAAGCGAGGTGAGTCAGTGAAGTTATGGTTTTACAGTGCAGTGAATAGTTCCGATCAGTGATAATTTATAGCGTCAATGAAATGTGTTCTATAGTGTCAGTGAAATGTGTGTTAAAGTGCCAGTGAAATGCGTCATAGTGCCACTACAGTGAGTGAGACGAGAGTAAGGTGAAAGACTATTGAAACTTATGTAGGGCTTATACATAATTATGTAGGTTGTATTGTAAAATTAGGTATTTTAGGCATTTTATTTATGTTTTATTATTATTGTGTTAAATTGTATTGTGTATTCTTATTGTATTGTGTATAAAATTGTATTGTCTATTGTATAATTTTATTGTGTATTGCTTATCATTTTATTGCGTATTGTTTATATTGTGTATACCACTGCCACCGGGTGCTTGCCCACTTGCAGTGTAAATACATACATACATACATACATACAACCAAGGACCTCTTAAGCTTGTTATTGTTTGAGTCAATATTCTAGGGGCAATGTCTTACGCATGCGGTGGCTGAGCGATTTAAACAATCAGTCTGTCATGAAAGCGATCCGGGTTCAAATCTCTGTTTGGCCTCAGAGTTTTCATTAAAAATTTATGTTAACACTTGTGGTATACAAAATCGCAGCAAGTATTCTTTTCCCCGGGGATTTTTCATTTCCTCACGACTACAACATTCTGTCCGATCTCCATTCTAGCATCATTCCATAGCTTTCCCTGGTCGTCGACAGGTGACGCGCGGAGGGGGCTTGTCTAGGGACGACCGGGGTTGCCTGCTCAAAACCCGAATACTGAGGAAACTTAGCGTGCTAGTCAGACAGTGCGGATTAGAAATGCACCAACTGAAAATCATCATAACATTTCTTTCACATAGACACAGCGCTATAAAAGAGCGTTCGAATACAGTGAAACCTCTCATTTACGGACATCAAAGAGACGTAACAATCTATCCACATCTGGGAGATGTCCTTTATTGAGAGGGAGGCTCCCTAATCTAACAGTAAATTTATAATATGCATTATGTATCCCTTCACGCTTTTAATGAAATGTATTACTGTAGTTTAATTTTAAATACAGTATACTGTACTACAGTAAATTCTTTGCAACTTTGAACTACAGTAGATAAGACCGAAAAAGAAACTACAGTACTGTGCCATGCAATTTTATTCTAGGTCAACACTTATGCAGTACGGTAATTTACAATTTTCAACTTAACCATTACGTTCAGGTGCCATGTCTCTCGAAACAGAACAACTGATTGAAGTGACCAGAGTAATCCTACTAACCCTATCATGCGTCGAATATAATTTCACTATCGCGGAAACCTTGGACTCAACAGACAGATTAAATTTTATGACTTTGTTTATCCACCCGCTTCCAGCTAACAAGGGGTAGCCGGTTGGGCTAGTGTAGCCTACGAGACCCTCATTGTCTTCTTTCATGTTAAAGAATTTCTGTACTAAATTTTCCATTTTTGCAACACATTAGGTCTTGAAATCCAAGTTCTGTCCGCAGTCAAGAGGTAAAGCAAGCTTTAGGACTGTGAAACAGCTGTCCGTGTCCGTGTCTGAGAGAGTCCGTAAATGAGAGTTAAATTTATTATTATTTCTATATTATTTCAGCTAGGACATAAAAATCTGTCGGTATATGAGGAGTGTCCGTATCTTGGGGGTGTCAATAAGGGGAAGTTTCACTGTATTAGAAAATACTATTGTGCATAAAAACGGCTTTTTAGCAGACATCCCTTATAATTGTAAGATACTGAAATAAGTTATTTACGTATGTTCTAACGTATATAAAAAAGAGAAGTAAATCTAAATAGGCTACTGCAACTAAGCATTACTTCAAATACGAACGCTTTATATTGCTTATAAATAGACTTGGGTCTATATATTAGGCCTAGTAAATTTGTATTCGCAATATCCGACTAAATGTATAGATTCACTTATGTTATTTTATATTCGTTAGAAAATACGTAAATATCTTATTTAAATTATATTACAAAGGGGGGATGTCCACTAATAAGACGCCTATATAGGGTGTTAAAAAGTGTCCTATATTTTAGGAGGTGCTAGTATGCATCAAAACAAGAAAATAATGTATAATAAACATGGGTCCTACAACACATACTTTCTGAGATATGAACACTTGTTCACAGGAGGTGCTCAATGTGACGTCCATTCATGGCAATGCATTCCTCTGCCCTTCGGCGTAAGGAATCACGCACTCTTTGAAATTTGTTTTAATATGTTGGTCAGAAAGTCCTGATAAGATCCCTAGTTAACCTCTGAGGTAGCGCGTATGGCCCTATTAATCTATCACCAAGAACACCGGCCCATAAGTTGATTGAGAATCGGTGCTGATGCCTTGTATCCTCAACTGCATGGGGATTTTCATCAGCCTACACATGTTGATTACGACAATTCACAATACCATCTCTGCTGAACCCCGCTCATATCCATAATCAGACTTTTTTGCAGTATTCCATGCGACGTATTATTCCATGCTAGGGGTGTCAACTACGGTAGGCCTATGATTATCTGGTAATCTGCTGTATGTAGGGCTTATTTTTCATTAATAGATATAAACTGAGAATGAATTATTTCTGGGTAGTCGACAGCTCAGTTCGTGATCAAATTGATAATGTGCCATAAATTTTAAGCAACAAATCTTACAGAAAACTGATGTCGCCAAAGACTTTTTCCAAATATAAAATGTTTTGCATTAATAAATAGTGTTTCTTCTTTTCCTATTGTAGGCGTTTCTTCCAATTTAGAGAATCGTAAATCCAAGAAGGGTGAAGGCCAGCTTTCTGCTCAGTGGTCTGAATGTCTTTCGCAGGCGTTTTATTCTCAACTGGATGAATTCTCAGTTATATTTCATCGTTTATTCAACTTTCCTTCCATATGAGCATCTCATTATTATTTTCGTACTTCCATCCGGTTGGCAACGTAAGATGATGATATTTTAAATCTGATTATGAAGCCTCCTTCATAAAGAATATGTCAGTTTAAACAATCTGTCTCTATACTTCTTTCTTAAATGGACATAAATTAAACCTAAAAGTACGTTCAAAATTGACGTAGTACAATTATTTATTTGTTCGCGATGTACGAGTATATTGTTACAAATTTTACGAACCTGTTTTGCACTATATCTTCAGCATTTTCTTTCCAATCTATATATTTATTAGAACTAGGAAGATATTTTTAATGTCAAACGACACAAAGTGGGGTACTTCAGCTTACTGACCCCTTCTGAAAGGACCAATTGCGATGAGTGAACTTCTACGGGTTGATTTTCAGTCCCGAAAGTGCCACAGAAACAGCGTAGACAAATAGACCATCTCCATGTGAAGAATCGTGTCTCGTCCTAGGCGTCACCGACTTTAACCAGTAGAAGGTAGATGGTAATGGTACAAATTCCTGACGAGTCATCTTCATCTGGCATTACTAAGACTCGTCGACACTAATTAGGCTACAGTCTATGCAACATAACATAATATATTATACCATATCATACAGGCCTATCATATCAATATCAATATTGATATAGATATCGATATCGATACATATATGTGGATATCATTATCACTATATCACACCTATATCATATTATATTATATCGCATCATATACCTTACCGTATCATATATCATATCATACCACATATCATATAGCCTAGGCTGATTATTATCACGTCACGTCACGTCATATCATATCATATCATATCATATCATATCATATCATATCATATCATATCATATCATATCATATCATATCATATCATATCATATCATATCATATCATATCATATCATATCATATCATATATCATATCATAATCATATCATATATATTATACCATACCATACCACATAATTACATCACATCATATCACATATCCAGTCGCCCTCGGTAGTGTAGTTGGTATAGCGCTGGCATTCTATGCTCGAGGTTGCGGGTTTGATCTCGGCCAAGGTCGATGGCATTTAAGTGTGTTTAAATGCGATATGCTCATGTCAGTAGATTTACTGTAAAAGAAGTCCTTCGGGACGCTGATATAACTTCTGCAGTTGCGAGCGTCGTTATATAAACCATAATTTTTATCACATATCACATACATCATGTCATGTCACGTCACGTCGCATCGTATAGCATCGCACCATATCATATTCATATTCGTATCATATCATATCATATCATATCATATCATATCATATCATATCATATCATATCATATCATATCATATATATCATATCATATATCATATCATATCATATATCATATCATTTCATATATCATATCATATATCATATCATATCATATATCATATCATATCATATCATATCATATTATATATACATGACATCGTATATACATAGGTATCATATCACACATTGCATATGATGACCACAGTGGAAAAACATGATAAATCACGTTTTATTGTTTTTATAGGACAGCAAGTTGAAAGTTTCGGGACCCATTATATTGTGTTGTCTTTGGCTTATCATTCTTCAAATTTCTTTGAACCTATACAGTTAAACTACACAAATCTACACTACATGAGCTATTACATGACATCTAAAAACAGAAAATCGGTAATTTTCGACTTATCACGTTTTTCCTCTATAGTCTTCAAATATCATGTCACGTCACATCACATCATATCATAATATCATGTAAAGATATTAATCCTGAATTCATACGTTGAAAGTCCACTTATTCAACTTCTCTGAAATGAGCAGCCTAGCGACTTGCATGTAAATTATTCTCTGAAGGCGGGGATGGGGCTGAACTTTTATTCTCGTCTCTGACCGTTCTGGATCTCAGCAGTTTGGGGAGTTAGATGAGATTAATGTGTGTTAATTGTTTGCGAGTTGGTCGTTCCTTGCAAACGACCAAAGGATGATAGTACAACGTGTGATTTAAACAGAAGACCGCTCTAGAAATTGGAATTTGATGTAACAAGCTGATGGTTTGAACTCCTCGACCCGAACTATTTCTTGACTTGGCCAGTAATTCTCGACCATTAGCATTTCACAAGGCGAAATGATACGGACTTGTGGATTGTAATTACCAAGGGGATCGTAGGAGGAACAGCCATGTGTCTTCTGTCTCGGAATAGATAAACTTCACCGCAACGTGGGAAGGTTAACCAACACTGTGCTACGCTGTTTCCACAAAATTTGCCATTCCTGCTTCAGAAGCTTCTGAATCCGCTAAATTTAGCTAGTTTTAAATATTTTATTGTGTTAGATAGAGCAGTACCCGGGTGGCGTGGGTCGTGTAATTAGAACCTAAAAGGGAGAGGTTAAACTAAGGGAAAGAAGAAGAAGAAGATAGAGCAGTAAAGAATTATAATGAAATAATTTCAAATGTTAACTGTCTCATTGAAAAACTACTACATTTCAATTTGTGGCTCTTCATTTTTATTTCGATTTTCATTTCTTGCCAAATTCATTTTAGTTTAGTCTGCAAATTTTACATCATCTATTGCCCCAGAAGTAATTATGGTATTACCTAATTAAAATTCTATAACATAATTTCCATAAATAGACATATTATTTAGGCATATAGGAAAATATCTAAATCACTGCACTAATCTAAAAAAATATAATATTCTAGTATCTTTATGATTAGCTATATATTAGAGATGAACAACGATTGAGAAAGCAAGACTAACAGCGCCCGCAAAGACGAAAACCCCCACGACAATGTTCTATACGTCGCGTCGTTGACGTAAAGACTGCTTGTGAGCGTTTCGAGACGTCGAGATTGATCATTCCCGAAGTCCCGAACGTCAAGCAGCCTTGAATCGCCACAGTTTTTTTTATACGTGACCGAACTTTTATCTACTTTGGCAACTGTTATATATGTATAAACAATCAAGTAGCCTATGAAACATCATCTCTACCTTTCAGTGTATAATAATCCGTTCCCCAATCTTTATTTAATTACTAGGCCCATATTAAAAGGTTAGAATTTTTTTTTCATATGTATGAGATCAAGTGTGCAATCTCAAGTAAAAAGATATTAACGTTATGTTTTATGTTTCTTAGAAATGCAATTTTTTTTAGATTTTTTTATATATATTTATATAAGCATAGGTAATATCATATAATAGAACCAGGACAATTTGATAACTAGGATACTCTTATGTTTTTTATTTTTGTCTCACTTCAACATTTATAATGTTTTTGTTCATCTCTAATATATATTCATCTTTGCAAACACTTTTTTTTTTTTTGCCAAACAGAGAATATCAAGTTCCTCAGTGACAACACAAGCTGAAATATCAATACAAAGCGAAGTATGAGCATAGGCCTAAGTCAGAGTACAAGGAGATTTCGTAGAATGAGCAAAAGCCGAAGTATGAGCAGGAGTTAAAGTATGAACATAAGCTGGAGTATGAGGAGATACCGAAACGTGAGCTGAAGCCAGTCTACAAGGAGATTCCGGAGGTTGGGTAGAAGCCAGAATACGAGCAGATTCGAAGTAGGATTAAAACCCAAATACGAGGAGAAGCTGAAGTATGAATAGAAGCGAAATATGAGTAAAGCCGGTGTATTAGAAAATTGCAGAGAATGAGCAGAAGGCGAAGTATGAGTAAAAGATTACAAGGAGAAGCCAACTTCGAATAAAAGACGGAGTATGAGCAGAAAGGAATTATGATCAGAAACCAGAGTACGAGGAGATTTCAGAGGACAAACAGAAGGCGAAGTGTGAGTAAGAGTTGGAGTAAAAGTAAAAGTCGAAGTGAGAGTAGAAATAGAGTCAGAGGGTTTGCGTAATGACTTCTCAGTCCTCGTACGAAGAAAAAGTTATCATTTCGGGTCGAATATTGTGACTACTGCAATTTAAAATAATACAATTTAAGACAGTACTTGATTTTGTGTTTATTTTAGCATGGCCTTAAAAAATAATTAATTTTCAGTCTATTCTTTTGCAGAAATGTTCGAAAACTAAAAAAACTGCTTGTACACTTTTTTGGTGGCTTAAGGGATTAGGCACAGCTTACAATAGCAAAAGTTTGGAAATATTCAACATTCTTTTCCTCCATTATTGTACCTTGAACAATAATGAAAATTAGTATGTTTAAAATACTGTCCTTCTGCTATATGAAAACATATTTTTACCATTTAAAAAAAATTGTTTATATATTTTTTTCAAAATTCAAAATGATGATAGTTCACTGTGCAGTGATGAAGCGTTTCTCTCATAACTATAAAACTATCCAACATTCCGCGATGAAATTTTTGTGTGTATTTATGTATGTCATATCTATAACATGATGCAAGATCACTTCTCTACCTTTGATAGACTGTCTGATAAAAAATAAATTCATTTTAAGAAATGGTCAAATACCAGTATTTTCTTCTAACACAAAATAAAAGAAACTATTATTATTTATTAAGGAATGTAGTTGAAAAAACATGATATTTTAAACATGAGTTTCAGCAATAAAATAAAAAAGAGAGAACATGAAAGAAATTAAAATGTCTATGAGTTATGAGGGAAACGCTTCATCACTGCACAGTGAACGGACACCATTTTAAATTTGGAAAAAAAAAATATATAAGTAAGTTTTTTTAAATCGTAAAAATATTTTTTCTATATAGTAAGAGGACAGCGTTTCACACATACAAATTTTCATTATTTTACAACATACATTAACGGAGGAAAAAAGTTGAATATTTCCTTACATTTTACTGCTATAATCTGTACCTAACCCCTAAAATATAGGCCTACTATTTCTGTATCTGTTACTCATGTAATGCATAATTAAATTACTTTCTGTTTTATTTAAGTGTATTCTTTGGTGTTCCATTAATGTCCATCAGAATAGATTTCTAATTGATATATTTACATTACAACAGGCATACTCGCATATACGTATATACTGTATTTTACTATTAAACTTACTGTTCGTTTTGTGAACACATTGGAAGGTACTTTATCAAAATAAACGATCACAAAATTGTTCTCAGAATATACCTACATAGTCCTACGCCAATGCTTTACTTTATTTATTACATTTGAGTATACATATCCGGAAATGTTAACGACATAGCTCAACCCTCACGTTACTCGGTGTAACGAACGGTAAACATTAAATTTAAATTTCCATTTTCCATTGAAGTTTATTTGTCTTTGGTTTTGTTACTTCTTGCGGTCTACCATTTTCAGTGTTTATCTAGCATCGAATGAAATTGCAGGTTCACACAGGGATGAAGAAAAATAATAACTGACGAATTTACAACTATTCTAAACAAAGGAGGAATGGAAAGTTAGTGTAATAGCATAAATGGACCCGAAAGGGAGAAATGGCAGGAGTAGGTACGAAGTAAGAAGATGTAAATATTCAAGACGGATTATGTGTCCTTCAGGCTCCTTAGAATGAAAGGGAAAGAGGGACATTTTATGGGAGATGGTATTATCTTTACAGTACATTGTCATTTCAATTCTTTTGTCATATAATTTCTTCATTATAACAGTAATGTTTGTAACAGTTTCGATTTAAACAGTAGATTATTTTAATGGTTACTACAAATCAACAGCGGGCACAATGTGTTCTTTGGTATGCTAAATTTCAAAGTGTTAAAAGAGTTCAAAGGGAATTTCGACGTGAGTATGGTGTGCGTAATGTACCTAAATACGATTCCATAATGTTGAGGTATTGAACATTTGTAGAAAGAGGTTCTGTGTTAAAAAAAAAAAACATGCAGGTGGTCGCAGGCGAAACCCAGTACGAGAAGAAGCTATCTCTTGGCTTTTTTTTTTCCAAACTCCCCATATCTAACCCCTCTTGACTTCTTCGTGTGGGGTTTTGTTAAAGACATTATCTATTCACAGAAACCCAGGAACACTGAAGATCTGAGAGTAAAAATTACTCAAACTTTTCAACAAATCACCCCTCTTATATTACAACGGACATGGGCTGAATTGCATCACCGTTATGAGTTGTGCAGGGTGCGCAATGGGGGTCATGTTGAGCTCTGAGGAATCTCCCATCTTTCAGTGTTGTATTCACAAAGTTTCAACAAATGAAGTTCAGTAGTAAATGTTTTACGGTGTTTCTATTTTATCTATACCCAAACGGATCACCCTGCAAATTAGAATTTAAAAATATATATTAAACGATTGTGAATAACATAGTGTGTGCAAGTAGTGAGATGTGCAGTACTGTCGCTGTAATGTAATTAGAGAACTCAGTTAACGCCTGATCCTTCCAAAAGACACTCGAGCAATAATAATGCACTTATCCCACTAGTTGCATAAATAGGTAACTATTAAATCTTTATCTTGCAGTAAAATATATATGTTATCACGTAATCACACTAAAAAAAATTGTCTCTTTTCGTCCCCAATTGAAGTGTTTTAGGACTATTTACAGGAAAGCAGAGAAAGTTATGGAATTTCGCTACTCACTACAACAAAATAGAATTTTGTTTAAAAATACAGCATTCTTAACCCTTAAATTCGCAAAGGATACAACAGATTAATAGGCTATATGCTATGATTTTAATAGAACAATAGAAAAAAAATGGAAGGAAAATTAAAATTTCACATGGTTGGAAAGTGCCCTGAAGGATTAACCTTGGTCCCGTGGAGCAGAGGAAAATCGCTAATGTGGGATACGACAAGCGTGGATACCTTAGCTCCATCCCACTTGCCATCAACTTCTAAAATCGCAAGCTCTGCAGCTGAAATCTACCGTATGCAGTAAACGTCATAAATACGTACATCTAGTAGACAATTACATCTTCATCGTCTTTGCTGTCGAAACAATAGGCTCCTGGTGTAAAGAAGCAAAAGACTTGGTTTCCGAAATTGGTAGAAATTTGGTGACTGTTACTGGAGACCCTCACTGCACCAATTATCTACGGCAACGAACAGGAATAGCCATCCAACGTGGAAACGCAGCCACATTTTGGGAACCTTACCAGACGCCAAATCTTTGGATGAGATTTTCCTTACTTGAATATCTGAAGTGATTGCAGTTTTCTTTTCCTAAGATATCTTAATATATAAATGTAAATGTGGGTATGTATGTATGTATGTATGTATGTTTTTTTTAATATTAGTTGAACGGCATGTCCCATTACAATAAAGGTAATACTACATGCCTTCCTACCTGTATGTTTACAATATAACACATTATGTCTCGTTTCTGTCACTCTCTAGGCGTATGTAGGTCTGTTATTCTGTTGTGAAAATTTGAGTCTTTCATTATATCTATTGCCTACTCTTATCTATCCTAGATTAAATTATCCTAAGTTTACTCGTCTAAATTTATAACATTGACATAATTTATTAATGTATGCACATATTCTTGCATTATTTTAAGCTTTGTGAAAGTCCACTTGCCAGTTTTCCTTAACATTTCCCGCTGGAACGCTAGTCTTTCTTTGTCCAATTTCGGGCACTCGAAAAGGAGGTGGTCGACGGTCTGTTCCTCTGCTCCACACGCACACGACGGGTTGTCCCTCAGCTTGAATCTGTATAAGTAAGCACCGGTTTTTCCATGTCCAGTTAGAATAGTTGTGACCTTTCCATTAAGTGGAATATTAACGCGTAACCTCTCTTTTACACTGGGGAAAAACGATTTTGTCACTGCACCATTTATCGTGTTTTGCCACTCACTTCCCCACTTAACCACACTTTCTTCTTGAAGTTGCCGCATGATGTCGCTGACTGGTATCCTGTCGAAGCTCACTGGTAACTCGTTGTTGCTTGCTGCCTGCTTTGCCAAGTGGTCGGCCAGCTCGTTCCCCGCAAGTCCAACGTGTGCCTTGACCCATGCGAAGTGAATAGTCCAGTTTAATGTTTCCAGCTTTCTTATCTGTTTTCTAATTTGTTCTATCAAATGGTGATGGTTATTGAAATTTCGTAACGAATATGTATGTATGTATGTATGTATGTATGTATGTATGTATGTATGTTCTCTATATAAATCTACATGCTTTGACCGATATGTGCCAAAGTTTGCACATTTAACCTTCATAACCAGGAGAAGAACACAGGCTACATTAAAATTGTGCAAAAGGAAGTTAAATTAATTAAAATTATAAAAAATAAACATAAATACGATCAAATATTCATATGTAATACTAAAATGCAATCTTCTATAGTCAATTGTTTTTTATTATTGTCTGTTGTATTCAACATCGACTTTCACGAGGCCATGGAAATTATAACACGAAATTAAATAACATTGTTGATACACATCACGAAGGCTAAAACTAGATAATTCGTGCAATAAGTATCTTTACACAGTACAGGACCGTATTATGAATTTCTCGATGCAGTTTGTAGATAGTGAGCAGACTGTGTTTTATCCAACTGAATTCTAGAATTCTTTCAAACTACAAGGATTGCTACCACATAATTTACTTAATGTTGAATAACCAGAAGTACTATTGCGAAATATTGACCCACCAAAATTATGCACCAACAAGAATTGGTGTGAAGAACTCATGCGAAACGTAACAGAAGTGGTAATATTAACTGGAAAAAACGAAAGATGATATTTTTATCTCGCGTATTTCTATGATACCCATTCGATTTTATGCAATTGCAATTTCAGTGCGACTAACATTTGTAATCGCCATATTAAAATGAAGCTCAAGGACAGTAGCTCTAAGTTGCAGACATTGACTTAAAAACTGCGTCTTTTTCACATCCTCGACTATATTTTATACAAAGGAGTAGAAAAAAAAATTACACATATCAAAAAGCAATTCAATGATATTTCTGTCATGTTGTTAATGTAGTATGTGAATGTACGTAAAGCGACTGAAAATGACATTGTACTAATTATGAAATATGTGTCTCTCAAAATATTGTTGTTCACGCCCGAAAATATGTTACTGCGAAATTCTATCTGTATAATCACGTTGCAAATGTAGTATGTTACGCATTGTGGAAATAACACTCTCTTAATTTCTAAAATACCGTTAAGCCTATACGTCTCCCACAATATTAGTCTTTATGTTAAAAAATGACTTATTGCAAATTCATATTGTATCTGTATTCTGTGTATAAAATAAGAATTAATAGACTATAATATGTTCTGAATTTGTGAGATATAGTTTTCCAAGTCATATTACAAAAAAAAAGTATGATATAAGTGGATGTACAGCGGTCAAGGGGTAAAAAATCTTCCAATATAAATTAAATTATATATGTATATTTTGATTCGATGCTGAAACTGATCAGAAAGAGGAAAAGGAATCATATTTTCGTTGGGTTTTACTCTGTTCATAGTTTGATTTTTTTATTATTTTATTTGTATTTTTGGCGGTGTGGAAGAGAAGACCTAATGGCCTTAACTACACCAGAATAAATAAATAAAAACAAATAAATATATAAATTAAAAAAACCGTTGAACGTCGGGCACATGATATGTTTTCTTTTCAGTGCCTGATTTAAAACTATTTTAAATTGTGTTAACGCTGGCAGGCATTTCGCTAAGGAGTTCATCAATTCATGTAAGTGACGTTAAGTAAAGATTCATTTTAGATTAGTAAAGATAATTCGTTTTGGTTGTCTATAGTTAGGTTTCTGAGATTTCCGAAAATGTAATAACCAGTTTAATTAATAATAGAAGAGGAAAGGAAAACGCGTGTAACGCCGGGTGCTTTCAGCTAGTATTGATATTAAAAAATCAGGAGTCACAATGAAATTTTGTATTTACACACATTTAAACTGAAATTATAACATGTCTCATCTGTAAATTAAAGCAAATTTCACAATACTATAATATTGTACAACATATAAAATATGGGCATTGAGATAGTTGTTTTCTTTACAGTCCGACACAGTTTAATAAACTAGTGTGAGAAATGAAGTTTTGCCAATTTGAGGGTTGAGTTAAATTGAAATCTGTTAATGGTGAACAGAGCATAAGAAAGAAGTTATATAATTTTTATGTTAACGAGCTCTAATAGGAAATCTATTGGCTGTTGATTGGTTTAGATATCAGTGCCAATAAATCCGTATTATTTTGCTCGCGGTGTATGGCATTCAAACTATTCTAACCTATCAGATGATATTTTTTCCCCCCTTTCTTAACTGTAAATGAGCTCAAACGCTACTTAGGTGTAAATTTTCTGACATTTTGTATATATTCGATTCCCTAACCGTTTCAAATGTATATCATTTCACCTTTTAGGTGTGTTTCCAAATTATATGTAATAAGCTTTGTCAAATCTGGCAACCTTTTCATAAGGCAGGCTAAATTTATATTATATATTCTCCCCCGTATTACGAACCAGTGACAGATTTTTTTATGTTCCATGGTGTACAGACGGCTCTCTCTCTCTCCCTATCTCTCTCTGCCTTCCTATCTTTGCCCGAAATTGAGAAGAAATATTTAAAATCTATACTAATAATAAATCTGTAGCCGAAATTTTTCTGGTAATTTTCGATTTTCCAAAAATAATTAGTCCTAACATATATAATTAACCACCCTGAAACCGAAAATCGCTTTTTTTGAAATTTTTGTTTGTATGTCTGTCTGTATGTTTGTTACCTTTTCACGCGATAATGGCTGAACGGATTTCGATGAAAATTGGAATATAAATTAAGTTCGTTGTAACTTAGATTTTAGGCTATATGGAATTCAAAATATATTATTTAAAAGGGGGATTATAAGGGGGCCTGAATTAAATAAATCGAAATATCTCGCTTATTATTGATTTTTGTGAAAAATGTTACATAACAAGAGTTTCTTTAAAAATTGATTCTGATAAGTTTTATTCTTTGAAAAATTTTGATAGGACTAATATTTAATGAGATAAATGAGTTTTAAAATTAAAATAACTGCCATCTAAGGCCGTGTATTGAAATAAAATACAAATGACTTCGTCTATAAGGGGCCTTGGACACAACAATCGAAAGCTATGAAACATAGCCTACAGACAATGTTTCTGTTTTTGTATGAAGTAATATGGTAATATCGGAAGCTAAATTAACCGATTTGTATAATTAATTATTATTTCATCATTGGAAAGTGTAGTTTCTCTGGATGGACATAATGCTATAATGTTATTACAGTAACTTGTGAGTGAATTGAGGACAGGGGAGATTAAAATAACTGCTTATGCACAGAAAACTTGATAGGTTATTCTGTATATTCATTTCCTGTATTTCTTAAAATAATGTTTATGAACATATTCATTTTTATCTCAGAGAATTAACGAACAACGAGAGTGTATTGATTTAGTATGCAGTAATAATACGTTAGCTTAGCAATCCATTATTGTGCAATTCAAATTTTAACTATGCTCAATTGAATCATGTTAAAATACATAAAATATATATGCAATAAATGCAATGCAAAAAAATTGGGTAATGAGCCAAGCAGATTATGTTGCGCTGTTGTAAAAGCTGTTCTTCCTGAGATTCAAGAGCTCCCACAACAAATTAAAAACTTTCTAATTCGAGTACATCCGTTAACACACTTTTTACATAATATAATATAATATAATATAATATAATATAATATAATATAATATAATATAATATAATATAATATAATATAATATAATATAATATAATATAATATCTGTAGCCAAAATTTTTCTGTTAATTTTCGCTTTTCCAAAAATAATCGGTAATAACAATTAAGAAACATGTTACAGGAATTGTCATTGCACCAAATGAGTGGTCTCTGGATCAAAATGATCGCATTTTAATATGTTAAATACAATTTAAATTAAGTAACATATTAAACGATTTATCATTCTATCAAACACGAATGTTTCCTGGAACAAATGTCCTATTGTAATTATGTATTACTTTATATTTATTTCTAACGGGTGCAGCGGAGCGCACGGGTACGGCTAGTTCTTAAATATATTATAAAACATTTGAAATGACGTCAATGCTAATTTCTAAGCTTCAGACATTAGCCATACATAAAATTCTTTAAAAAGTAGCACATATACGAATTTTAATTAGAAATGTCACTCAAGATGCGAACTCTTTGTAATTAATGGATAATACTGAAACCCAATACCGCAGAACTAAAGGTAGAACAGTTCTGTAAAGACTCAATAATTTCAGTATCAGTTACTATGGAAAACTGGCCTAATTTGGTGTACTGTTTCTCAGTGATAACGATGTTGGACTGTGGCGTGTTTCCATGTTAATTTCGTCAAAGAAATCAAATTAAACCCAAGCGGTCGAATCCCATTTCGTATAATCAACATTATAGCTAATTCATTAGCAATTCCATTATTGTTGGACAACGACGCATGGACGACCCAGTCGCGTCGCGTGAGGCAAGTTGCGTTCATAGCAACAGTTTCCAAAATCTGTCAGTCTGAAGGCAGCAGCACGCAACTAATTTACATCAGGGCTTCATGACCCCACGCCTCTTATTCATCCGATTAATTTCTCTCCGGAAAGATTCTGTCAAATGTTTGTGATTTATCTCCAGATCCATTACGCTAAATCCATGAGTACCCCTCAAGAATGAGTAATTGTTATGCTTGCGTTCAGGGCCAGCTATTGGTCAACGAGCTGAAGGGAGTGGATTTTGCTTCCGAATAGGTATTTTACCATGTGTCATATGGGCTATTTTTTCTGAGTAGTGAAGATTTTAGGTCTCTATCCACATATGATTTTTCTCTCCCAGGGTTACAGCATTCTGATGGAGTGTCTAATACCAACAAACTTGATGACCACGCTGAGAAAGTGGAGATGAATGCATGTATATAAAAGACAGGTTCCATCAACACTGTGAAGGCAGGGGCATCCGGAGATCGCATTTCTCTGCTTCTGCGTAGAGATATTAATCTAAAGACTCGTGATACCTACTAGCAAAATAATAGGTGTCAAGAAGATGATAATCCTTCAGAATTCGTGAGATTTGCTAAAATAGATTTATTTACAGTGAAACCTCTCCTTACGGACACTCCTCATATACGGACAGATTTTTATGTCCCAACTGAAATAATATAGAAATAATAATAGATTTAACTCTCGTGTACGGACACTCTCAGACACGGACACGGACAGCTGTTTCACAGTCCTAAAGCGTGCTTTACTTCCTGACTGTAGACAGAACTTGGATTTGAAGATCCAATGTGTTACAAAAATGAAAAATTTAGTTTTGAGAACTGTACAGAAATTCTATAACACGAAAGAAGACAGTAAGGGTCTCTAGGCTACCTCTAGCCCAGCTGACTACCCCTTATTAACTGGAAGCGGGTGGAAAAAAATTCATAAAATTTAACCTGTCTGATGGGTTCAAGGTTTCCGCGATCGTGAAATTGTATTCGACACATGATAGAGTGAGCAGGATTATTCTCTTCACTTCAATCAGTTGTTCTGTTTCGAGAGACATGGCACTTGAACGTAAAGGTTAATTTTAAAACTGTAAAATACGGTACTCCATAACTGTAGACCTAGAATAAAATTGCATGGTGCAGTACTGTATTTTCCTTTTTCGGTCTTATCTACTGTAGTTGAAAGTTACAAAGAATTTACTGTAATATACTGTATTTATAATTAAACTACAGTAAGTAATTTCATTTAGAACGTGAAGGGATACATAATGCATATTATAAATTTACTGTTACATTTGGGAGCTTCCCTCCCAATGATGACACCTCCCAGATGAGGAGAGATGTCCGTAAATGAGAGGTTTCACTGTATCTTGTTACTATAGGCCAGGACTCACCAGTAGGCGGACATCGCATCGGCCCGAATGAGGACAGCAGAGTCCGTCTTTTCGGACCGGTTAAACATGAAGTAAAAATTACAAACTAATTGGCACAAGAACACTCAACTTTTCTGCAATGCAAAACCCAGTTTCTACCATAATAATATTTCTACCATTGGTTTCTTGATAGCTCTAGTTCAATACATGAATTAACTGAACAAGAAATTATAAGGAAAAAGAAAGCTAGTAATCAAATCAGAAACCAGAATTTTTGCCAACAAACGTACCTTTTCTTAAGTGACATGGGCAATAAGCAGTTGCATATTCAGAATTGAAATCAACAACGAAGCAGATTGCAGCCGTTTAATCACGATCATCGCAGATTTAAAAGCTCAATTCTTCAAAATAGTTAACAATTTAAAAAGTAAGAAATATAGTACAAGTTACTTACTTTTCCTTCTTGGCAACGCAACGTTTATTGGAGCAGCGAAGCAGAGGCTGTTTTAAGTAGCAAGGAAGGTCCTCCAAAGTTAAGAGCTCACTGAACTACAAGAAGATGTGGATTTAAATCATACATTTTGAAAGTATCTTCAGTCATTATACATGAACATTTCTGAGTTAAATATGTATCTTGAGTGGGGAGTAAGGGGGCCCATTGGGTGAGTGGTCTCATGCGGCCGGTGGGCAGGTATACCTCATTCTTATTCATCCCTTAATTTGGGACGTACAATAGGCCACTGGCGAGGGGACTTGCTGAAGGGTCGTCTCTAAACCGCCCCTAGCCATTCAATCCTAAATATGTATCTGCAAATAAATCCTGAGCTTCAGAACTTGACGTTAGTGTTATGCAGTCTTTCGGTTCTACAAACACTTGTGAATCGGCATTATCGAAAATGAACTTCATGAAAACAAATTCAGATCACGACTAACAAATGAAGACTTAAAGAATCGATGAAGATATTTGCACTAATTTAGATACAGATTTCAATAAAATTATTACATCTAAATGTGTTATTTCTCACACTGACAGAATGGATTGTAATGTAATGTTCTTTCTGTGGTATGTGTTGTAACGTTTACACACGACAGTTAACAGCTACACTCACTTCAATTTTTAGTTTAATTTGGATTCTTCATTGTTCTACATACACATTTTAACACTTTTATAACCACTGATTAACTTTTCAATTTTTTTTACTGGGTTAACTTTTTAGGAAATTACTTGGCTGACTAGTTTCGAAGTGTTATCCTTCATTGTCCATTTAACACAGTAAACAAGTTTCAAAGTTAATCAGTGTTTAATTTGTAGGTATCCAAAACTATTCACAGAATATAAAATTATTATGCTATAATAATAAAATAAAGATATACTTTAGCATGCTAAATAATCTGCTATACTTAAAACGCAAACTAAACTTCATTCATTTCATTCATTCAGTGTTCTGCCCAAGGGCAGGTCTTTCACTGCAAACCTAGAATTCTGCAATCCTTCCTATTTTCTGCCTTCCTCTTTGTCTCCTCATATGATCCATATATCTTAATGTCGTCTAGTGTCATATTATATTTTCGGTAGGCATGGTTCTCAATAACATTAACTTAGATCTAATAACAAAAACGATAAGAAAATGTGTTTCGCTTTTTACCGATGAGTGTGCACTGTATTTTTTCAGCAATTGTTAAAATGTATTTTGTTTAATATGGAAGTTTCAATGATTAAGTTTATGGCGTTATGGATTTACCACATATAACTTAAGTATGTACTGTAGACATATATACTCGTAATTATTCATATCAATTCTCTTCAACAACTTTATATGTATATAGGCCTGGACATCAGATTTAGATTTTGTATTATGTTGAAAAGAGGACCCCGGTTAATTTTAATTGGTCACTCGTACTAATAGACTATAGGTATCCTACAAACAAAACTCACCTCCGACTCCTCGCGGCACGCATGCTATACCTCTCTTACTCTCCTGCAGTTGGCTTGAGAGCATGCTAGAAACGGGATATATGTCATCTGCGCGAGACAGTGAAGCCCGCTGGTTTCTGTGCACCGAGTTTTCCTTGTTGGATGCCTATAATTATTTATTTTCTTGAACTATCGGTCAAAACACTTAGGCCTATACAAATTCTGTTATAAATAAATAACGAAATGGAGGTCAATTAGCGGTTGTATAAATTCTTCTTTCAAATTATCGAAGTCACAATTATTTGATAATCTGTATAAATCTGTTATGAATTCATCAAAAGACTCACTTTCTTTCTGTCTCCTTAAATTGAATTGCGGTCGCTCAAAAATAATATTATTTGAACAGAAAAAAATATTACAACAATTCACAACAATGTTATATTTACATCTGTGTACTTCATTCAAGTTAAATTATTCAAATATTATTTCTGATTCATAACTTTTCAATTATTGAATTTCCCATTTTAAATTTTCCATCTCAAAAATTGTTTTTAGTCTTTAATGTTCTTAAAATAAGACAAATTTACTATATTCTATTAATAAAATTCATATATAAAAAAATCGAAATAATTTTGAATTGTATTCTCATAGTTCTGAAGCAAAAGGTATGAATTCTTTAAGATTGTTTGAAACAAAATGCAACACTGCTACAGTATTTAATCATAGTAGTAATTTAGGCCCAAGAATGTATAACAAATTTATATTTAAATACCCTAATTTTGTCAATTCTAATAGGTCTAGTATTAAATTAAAAAAGTTATATACGGATTTTATAAAAATTAAACATTGTAATTTAAATTAATATATTTTTATTGCGTAGTAGACATAAGACAATTGTATTATATACTTCTTCATTTCAATTCAGGAATCCGCCCTGAGCACGAGTTCTACTCTTTCAGGGGCGAGCTAAAATTTTTCTGTTTCTATTATATTTTATGTTACAATTATTAGCAAAATAATTAAATAAATAAGTAAGTAAGTAAATAAATAAATAAATAAAAAATTGAAAATAACACAAAGTACTGCATGCCATTTTACATGCAATATTTTTTTGTCTTTATCCCATATTTCATTATTTTGAATTTTGTAAATATTTGCGAATTTTGAATGATTTAGTACATACGAATAATCCCTCTTCCTACTATAAAACCACTGTAATCAACAGTGAACAAAATAAACGAAGTTGTATATAAGACGTTTAGAGTATTTATGAGGAAACACTAAAGGCAAACTCTGGCAACACAGTGTACTGCTTCACGTAACTGAAAGCTACGGAAGTCAGGAGTACGAGTGAGAAGGGAGTGCATGCAATGCATCCATTATGAGTTTAAATGGCGGGGAAGGCGATGAATTTAGAAACTACGCAAGAATTTTACATTAGCAACACAATGCTTTAAAAAACCTCTTTCAGAAGTTGGGTCACTGTAGAAAATAATGTGATCCTTTAAATGCGTTTCACGGTTTTCAGTGACTGGCCAGGTGACTCCAGTACTATGCATAAGAATTTAGAATTCAGGCACAACCCATATTTTATAACATAAAAAAGGAATTTTCACTGGGATATAAACATAGTTGTATTGGGCCTATCAGTTTGAAAGCTCAATAGTCTCACTGTCGGTAGCTGAAGAGAGTCGTTAAATAGTGGTTTGTTTAATACACAGCATTCTATACGAAAATTCTACTTATATGTACACAAACACATTCATGAAGAAAAAAATGTATATGAATCAGGGATTGCAGAAACAGCACATGTCACTATTTGTGGCGAAATGAGTTTATCAGAGTTTTATGAACTGTTGATATAGGGCTATCATTCCATGCAGAAAGCACATATCTCAGTATAACTGTCTCACATTTGGAGACCTGTGAAATCCTGGAAACGTGCAGAAACAACTCAATGTCAAAGACATGTGCCGACACATTGGTTCCGATTCCAGACGGCAGATATCTACGACACAAGGATACAAAAATTGATCCAACTGAATGACAAATGTCTCAATTCTGGTGGTGAATACGTTGAAAAATAACTCAACAATTGCTATATCTGTTCCAATAAAACTTTCCATGAAATTTTGTTCTCTTTCTGTAAACGGCCCCAGGGAAACTTACTTTTATGGCCTTTATAATTGAGCTCGAGTGACCAAAATTTGTTTAAACACATCTTTTGACATTATTGAAATGATGGAAGAAAAAAGATTAATTTTTTTATTTGCCCCCATGAGATTGTTTGCTTGTAAGTACAAAGGAGAATACCATATTTACCTTCTTCATTGGCATATCCAGACAAAATTGTGCTAATTCAAAGAGAGAATCTTGACGATATACGCAATCTAATCCGTTACATACCACATGAATATCAAGAACATTACAATAATATTCTTCAATGGCCTATTGTGGAAAAAGAAGTTCATTTATATGCTGAACTTATGTATTAAGTATAGAGTAGGCCTATGCATATATTACATCCCTAATTTCACAAATAAACTTTAGTTGAACAGAAATTATTATATTATAATTTTGATCCTTTGCGGAAACAGCACATGTGAAGCTAATATATATTGATTTATTTCATTAACAATTCATTAGATTCCAATAAATTTGGTATATAACACATCTATTAGAATTCTGTCTGAAGAAGCCAGTACTATAACGAATGATGTTTTTTGTGTCTATTGAAAAATTTAGTTTTCATGACATGTGCTGTTTCTGCAATCCCCGATTCATATATATAGGGTATGTCAAAACTTTAGGGGCATATTCCTCTCATATAGATGATGTAAAATGTTATATGAATATTGGTTCGGAAACGCTTTATTTCCTTGTTACAGCCCTTTTCTTTACAACTCTGCTTACATTGTATGATGCGGTACATTATGAAATAAAAATAGCTTACCACATAAAAATCTGTCTTCCAGGAAGTGTTCAAAATGGTCCCCGTTAGAATGAATACATGCTTCAACCAATCGTCGCATTGAATCTCGGATGTGCTGATGTATCCCTGGAGAATGTCGTTTTGACTTGCAGTTTTCGAAAATACTAGGTCTAAATCACTCTTCGTCTTGCATTTACAAGCTTTTTTAAATGACACCACAAATAATAATAAAAGTCTAATGAGTTTAGATCTGGAGAGCGCAGGGGTCAAGGTATTGGTCTATCTCTACCTATCAGTCTTTCACGGAACCTCTGATTTAGAAATCTACGAACATTGACACCGAAGTGAACAAAACTCAATCGTACATGAAGTACTTGTTTTGTTGTATTGCTAACGGCACATGATGTAACAACAGGTGTACCTTAAAAACTCTTTGTATTTTTCTCGTTTGAGCCCGGATGAAAGAATATGAGCTCCCAGTAGAAACAAACATTAATACTTTCATGTGGTATGCTGTTTTTATTTCATAATTTACCGTATCAACATAAGCAGATTTGTAGAAAAAGGGCTGTAATAAGCAAACAAAGCGCTTCCAGACCAATTCCCATATAACATTATTTTATACATCCACACTATGAGGCCACCGGCGTAGCACAGTCGTCTAAGGTGCTTGCCTGCCCATCCAGAGTTGCGTTCGGGCGCGGGTTCGATTCTCCCTTGGGCTGATAAACTGGCTGGGTTTTTTCCGAGGTTTTCCCAAACCATAAGGCAAATGTCAGGTAATGCATGGCGAATCCTTGGCCCCATTTCGCCAAATATCATCTCGCTATCACCAATCCCATCGACGTTAAATAACCTCGCAGTTGGTACAGAGTCGTTAAATAACCAAAAAAATTAAAAAAAAATCCACGCTCTGAGAGGAATACTTCCCTAAAGTTTTGACATACATTTTAATTACACTCTGTATACATACATACATACATACATACATACATGCATACATACATACACATACATACATGGAATAGGCCTATTATCTATGAAATTGGCGACAGAGAAGTAAGTTCAAGGAATATATATAGGAATACCTGACATCCGCCTTTGTCGTCTTTTTCTGTCATTTATAGAACCTGTTTCACTCAATCTATTAAATAGCTTTAATATTGTTTTTTCTAAAGGGTACTGGTCTGTCAGGAAATTTACGTCTGAATGTTCGCCTCGTTCAAGCACACGATTTCCTATTCTTTATGTACGTGTTATATATATTGTAAATACACTAGGAGATTAGCAACTCAGTGGCCGCCACTGAACTCTTCTTGCTTCATATTAAGAGCAACGCCTGCCCAGTACTTGCCCACACAGCCCAGGGCACGCCCGATTTCTGCCCGCCTGATTATCTATGCACTATTTCATATTTCTGTATCTTGTAATATGATGTTAAGTCAATCAATTTAGATTAATAATTTGTTTCATTGTATCTATTCGTAATACAGGCCTATATTAAATTTTCTAGATTAGTTCTATTTATGATTAACTTTTTACTAATGGAAGTGACAATTTGTACCTCTACTATGTAACAGACTCATTCAGTCGCATTCTAAGTTCAGAAATATTATGGAGTTTATTGCCTTCACTGTTATAAGGGGCATTTCTTCCTCTGGCCCAAGGGCCAGCTGCAGAACTTAAAATAATTTGTTTCGCTTTTCTATTAATCCCTTATATACACTAATCCCTTATTCATCTGTCGTAAAAAATCTTGGTTTCTTTCTCGATAATAATCTAAATTGGAATTTTCAAGTTAAAGAAACAATAAAAAAAATCTGTTCCTCCATTCACTGTTTGAGCCGCTTAAGAAACTTCTTGCTCCAGCAATTAAAACTTACCCTAGTACAAACACTAGTAATGCCGCACTTCGATTATTGTGACGTTCTGTTAAGTGACGTAAGTTGTGAATTGTCAGTCAAGTTAAAGCGAGTTCAGAATATGTGCGTCAGATACGTGTGCAACATCCGACGATATGATCACATATCACCGTCCTTCGCAGGTCTTTCGTGGCTCCGACTTTAAGACCGTAGAACTTTACACTCTTTGTCTTTATTATTTCGAATTCTGCACACTTCAACACCAAATTACCTTTCGTCTCGTTTCTCTTATCTATATTCTAACCACGACGTAAATACCAACCTCTTCATAGAACATCTTGTTATTAATCATCTTTTACAGTATCCACCTCGCGACAATGGAATTCCTTGTCACAAAGTATTAGGGCTGCAAGCCAATAAACATTTTAAAAAATAGCTTAAAGGATAACCTTCTCATCAATTCACTCTAATTACACTGACTTAACGGTCACTGACAATATGGTAACTTCTTTCTTTAGACATGCATTCTGATAGCGCTGTATTTTCACAATTGTCTCGCAATAATCTCTTCATATTATCTAACATTATTTGAAATATGTTAAAATTCTATGTATTTTAGTTTAATTCTGCTACATAGTTTGTGTTTCATTGCTTAATTAATAGTTCATAGTATTTTACTTTTAATTCATAAGTAACTCTTGTATACACGTAACTTTTATCTAAATCAAATTGTTGTATTATTTGTAGCTTATAAGTTCATACATATTTATTTATTTATTTAATACTTTACACTTGAGCTACATTAGGCATTGCAGCCAGAAAAAGCAGAAGCTCATGCTAGGGCGCAGTTCAGATCAGTTATACAAAATATATCACAAAATTAATAGAGTTCATTGAGCACAATAACATTAATAAATGGTAAAATATATATTGCATGTAATAATAGGGTCTATATACAAATAGAAAATACAAAATTACATGAATATTAGAGTATCAATTTTTAACTCAATTAGCTTAAACAATTAAATAATTAATCTGGTTTGCTTCTTAAATCTGTGTGTGTTAAGTGTACTTAGCTCAGGGTAAGCTCTAATTAATACATTCTATATTTTGGGTCCAAAATTCATGCCGTGTTTTAATCCAGCAGTTGTGTAGCATTTCGGAGTAATTAGAAAGAAACTGTAGTTTTGTCTCGTATGGTATTCATGAGGATAAAATTTAAATTTATTTTGATTTTTATGGAAATAAATCAGCAATGTTTGTTTATAAATTTGTTCTAGATTTGATATACCAAACCCCTGAAAAATTAATTTTGTTGGGTAATCAAAAGGTTTATATAGACAGATTTTGACCATTCTTTTTTGGAGCAAATTTAAATATATGTATACTTCTTCTTGGTTGAGTGGAAAAGAACGCCTTACGACTTAACTCTGCCAGCTAAATTAAATCATTATTATTATTAGTATTATTGTTATTATATTGTTATTATTATTATTATTATTATTATTATTATTATTATTATTATTATTATTATTATTAATGCATTGATATTTTATTTTACTTACAGTCATTTCTGTATTGAATTTATTGTATTATTCTTCTCCGTTAAAAAGAAAAGTATGTGGCTTATAAAACACGAGGCTTTTTCTGCCATTCTTCATGCATAATGGACAGTGTCCAGAGAACTTACTGCGTGAGATATAGCACTCGAGGACCTGCTTGAGACGAGATGCCGCCAACACGCGAACCACTACTGCGGGAAGAAATATTTTTCTCCTCAACTCTGCGTATATTGTCGACAGTAGCAAAAAAAATATATATACGTATATGTATCTTCCCCTAAGGCTTTCTACCTGCCTATCCGTATGCTTACATTGCTACACTGCGGGACTACATAATCAATAGCAAATTAAAAGAGCGTAGATTTCAAACAGCGTAATATGAAGATAACCTGAAGGGGTAATTTTGTTCAGGAATAGTTCTTATTAAGGTAATTATAATATATATTTTAATCCGCCATCAGCATGAAGAACGCTGCACGTTATGTAATTACATCATCTCTTGAAACGGAAAATACTGCTTCATACAATGATCCTATTAGAACGTGAGCTTCAAATTTTCGTATCAATATCCGGCAAAGAGGAATTTAAATTAATTATTACTCCATTTTAATTAAATTTGAAAGCAGGTCTCTCTCTTTAGTCTAGAGAATTAATTAATATGATACGTACTAAAAGTTCAATAACACTGCTATTTTTTATCACAGAGTTTCACGGATCGTAAAGAATATCAGTCAACTTGTAGCATAATAATAACTGACAACAATTTTATCATTAATTAGAACGCCTACATTGATATGTCTGAATTTCATCGTCAAACATGAAAACTTTACAGATACGCTCTACTACACATTGACATGCACCTAAAAAAAGTCAATGGACTTCCAAGTGTGTTTTTTTGTTGACATAATGTCCAGTCTGTAATCCAAATTCTCTTTAACGTCTAACATCTGTAGAGTAAACGTGACGACAATTTCCAAAAGCAAGCGCAATGGTCTTGAAGGTTTTGTATTGTAATAGTATGTAATCTGTCCTTCATTATACCCACTGTAAGAAGTGGTAGTATTTTATTAACGATGTTTCAATTAGAGAAGTTATTCTGATTCTAAATTCTACATGGGCGAAAAATGTCGATAAATTTGGCCTGGAGCCCTCTATCCGTGCATAAATCTACGACACGGTTCTCCCAGGTGATTACTCTCCACTGAAGGAAGGAAGCCACACTAAGGATTTTATCGCCCTCGGTCGGCAAAGATTTCGTAATTTATTTCTTACTTCCTCAAAACAGATGAAATTCTATGTAGGCAGTATATCCATATATATATATATATATATATATATATATATATATAATATAATTTGAACTGGTAATGGGAATTACGGGAAAACGGCTGAACGAATTTTAATGAATGGCCCTTCATTTTGAAGCTTGGCATTTAACGATGTGCGGAAAAATAGTGGTTTTCAGTGAAATGCCAATTTTCCTACGTAATTTTCTTATTTTCCAAAATCTATCTGTCGTCAGTTTTCAGAATTAACGGCTTTTCAGAATGAGACAAAACACACACACACACACACTTTAATAAACATTACCACACGCAGGCCATGACCTGCATATTCTCTGACATCATAATGCCAATACGAGTATGTAGATCTTCATTTATGTAAGTTTTTGAGAACGTCTCTATAGAACTTCAAGACTTACTAAAATAATTTAGTCTCTATAGAACTTCAAGAATTACTAAAATGATTTACAGGTTTGATTCTCTGGTGTATAATTATTTGAGTACAGCTGTATATTGGATATTAAAAACTACAAAACTCAAAAAGGTTTGATGACATTATTACCATTAAAATGAAATATTATTGTAGTTAAAGCCATGATGTATTTGTCACTAATTGTACACAGTAACGCTATATTAATGATATGAAAGTGAAACCTTTTGTGGTTATATAAATAGACGTAGAGAATAGGCCTATCTGAAATCAGATCTTCATTTCTATAATTTACTGAGTGGCGGCTATATATATATATATATATATATATATATATATATATATATATATGCATGTAACTAAAAACTACAAACTTACATAAGATAACAATATTGTTATTAAAAGTGAAATATTTTTACAGTTATTAATCAAGTGGGTGAGTCTTATTCATATATTTAATGGCGGTGTGGTGTAGATATTTATATGTGATTTTATAATTTTCCTAGGTAGTAGTGAAGTACCATGGAAGAGGCAGGAATAATTGAGTCATACTTCCTATTTTAGCTGCGTCTTTAAACTACATCAAAATTAATTTCATATTCCTTTGGTTCAATCGATTAGATTTGTGGTTACCGCCAAGCATATCATTCTGTTGTAGGGAGAATAGCAGGACATTTCCCTTCTTTCTGCAGTGATGGGTTAGTTTATTTCCCGCAACCATCTACGAGATTTATGATAAACAAATGTATTAGGGTGCATACTAGATTCTACAACTCTGATATAGCATTCGCCTCATTTTCCGCATCTCACCAATATAATCCTCACAACAGTCTATACTGCTGAAAACATATGGGATAATACATATAAATAACTTACGCCTCTTCCACCATTGACAATTCATTATGAGATTATGGCCAATTACAGTATTCGAAAGCATGGAAAACCTGATATTTTCTTAACTCTCACCTGCAATTTGCAATGACGTGAAATAGCTACTGCTTTACGGCCACACGAAAAACTTGCTGATTGTCCTGATATTGTTACTTGCGTTTTTGCATTTAAACTCAAAGAACTGAAGATGTGTTCAAGAAGGAGTATGTATATATGTGTCCAATGCCTACCCACTTCACTTTACGTGATTCGGGTTCCGCATATTTCGGATACATGGCAGGACTGTGACCCATTTTCTAGTTGCACACCACTTCGGCGGGCCACTCTGTACATCAGTGGTCGTCAGCACTCGCTGAAAAGGGTAGAGTGCATGGAGGATAAGAAACTTTGCTCCGTCGTGCACAAGAGATAGAGAGACAGCATACCCGCCAGCAGCCACGATTCTTTACATTCTTTCATAGGTTTTCACCATTTGTTTAGATATTCTATCCATAATATCTCACATTATTCAATATTCATATTAATATTCTAGTTGAAATGCGAAATGCCAGAAATTTCATATTTCTTTTAAATGCCTGCCGGACAGGATAAAATGATTAAAAAAGAGAACATGTCCTTTTGCCGGACGGATGGTAACACCACTGAAGTGTTGGTCAGTTGCTTATTTTAAACAATGGAAGCACTTTCGCTTCATATTCTTAAAAAAAAAACTGAAGGAATGTTTAGAAATACTTGGAAATTATGTTTTATGGGAAACGTTATTAGGCCACTTTAATAGTGCTATTTTTTTTTTTAGTATTTGTTAAATATTTGGCCATATTTAGTAGATTTTTAGACATTAGCTGCGTGACAGAATTATTACAAGGTTCACAAATTAGATGTAATGCCAAGAAATTTATACATATCTGGAATACACAACTCCACACTATCATTACAGTCTAGTATATACAGTCACGAAGCTCAATACGTAGTAAATATGCATCCATAGATAGTTGCTAACCACTAGCTTCGCTACTATCGCCTCATTACAGACAATGCGAAATAGTACCGGCACAGTGTATTGTTCCTAGCACCCTCACAACTCAAGCTTCGTGACTATATACTAGACTGTGCTATCATCTTCGGTGAGAACCTGTGTATGACTAGTTGATTCACAGTCGTTAAATGTGGTATCCGTCACAGACAAGGAGTATTAGGCAGGTCCCCTCGTGTCCGGCCAGTGCAATAAAAGAAAGCAGATGAAGACAGAGACTCCCAAGAATAGATATGACTCGAGCAGTCGTAGTATCTGGCCGCCAGCCACTTGGCATAGAGTCATTACTATAAGTAGTGTAACTCACTGCCCCCTTCCATATCAAAGACACGCCTCCCTCTAATGAATCTTCCATATCTCTTTGTCTCTGTCAGACTGCTCCAAAACTAAACAATACCACTGGTCCAATTCGTTACAGGTTTCGTTCACCTTCGGCACGACGTGGAAGATATAATTTTATTGTTACATTTTTAAGTTTTTTTTTTATATTCCTCCACCACGTGGTTACAAAGCGTTAAACTTCTCCTGCTTAAATCTGTATTATGACCTTACTCTGTACTGGAGGAGAAGATGACGTGATAGTTGGCAAGGACGGACACTTCCTTATTCTTCTCCCTTTATTTTTCTGAAACTTCCTTCTTTATACTGTACTTTTTCTTCTTCATCTCTTTCTGACGTTCAATCTTTTTCTTTCTTCCTCTCATCCATCTGATTCACTTCCTAATCTTCCCTATTTCGACGCCTTCTAGAGATTTTTATTCTTCTTTTTTTCCTTGTCTTAAATCATCTGCTCCTTATTTTTCTTCTTCTTATTCTTCTTTCTCTTTTACTTTTCTCTTCTCCTTCTTCTTGGCATCCTTCTTGTAATACTCACCTTTATTATATTTTCTTTTCTTTTCCCCTTTCTTTTCTTCTTTGTCTCCCATTATTCCTTTGTCTCCATTTTTAACCTCTGTCTACTGATTCTATCGTTTTATTTTTACATTTGCTTTCTTCTTATTTCTTTCTTCTTTTTCCTCTTCTAACACATTTTATCTTTATTTTCTTCCTTCCCCTTCTTCTCTTCATTATTTATTTTTCTTCCTCTCCTTTTATTGTTACTATTTTTCTTCACTTCATTCTCCTGCTTTTGCGTCTCTTTCTTAATATTCTCTTCATCTTGTTCTGACCTTTAATCTGTTCTTCCTTCTTTCACTTCATTATACAGAGTGAGTATAAATGACTTCCCAGATTACGAAAATTATTTGTGGACAAACGATTGAACGTAGAAAAGTGTTAAGTCAGGGGAACGTGGGGACCAGGACAAGAGGTGCATGTCGTGTCTCTCCACCTCACTTCCACAACGAAATCCGGACATTCCTGAACGGCCGATTCTCAAACAGATGGATTGGTCGAGCGGGGAGAGACGACACGCAGCTCTTGTCCTGGCCTCCACATTCCCCTGACTTAACACCGTGTGACTTCTACCTGTGCGGGTATGTTAAAGACTCTGTTTTTGTATCTCCATTACCGGAAAATCTGCCAGAGCTACGCGCCCGCATCATCAATGTCATCGCTGCATTCGATATGAATACACTTAGCCGTGTGTGGGACGAATTGGACTACCGGCTTCATGTCTGCAGGATTACAAGGGGAAGCCATATCGAGCACCTATAAGGTATGTTAAAAACTTGGAGAGTTCCTCCATACATTCATATAATTAAAAATGTTCTACGTTCAAGTCCACACCTGTGGAGTAACGGTCAGCGCGTCTGGCCGCGAAACCAGATGGCCCGGGTTCGATTCCCGGTCGGGGAAAGTTACTTGGGTGAGGTTTTTTCCGGGGTTTTCCCTCAACCCAATATGAGCAAATGCTGGGTAACTTTCGGTGCTGGACCCCGGACTCATTTCACCGGCATTATCACCATCTCATTCAGACGCTAAATAACCAAAGATGTTGATAAAGCGTCGTAAAATAACCTAATAAAAAATCTACGTTCAATCGTTCGTCCCCAAAAATAATTTTCGTAGTCAGGGAAGTCATTTATACTCACGCTGTATCACATTTGCTATTTCTTTTTAATATTGTTCATCACTTTCAATAATATTTCACGCCTTCCATCAATTATACTTATCATCATCATCATCATCATCATCATCATCATCATCATCATCATGTATGAATGTGAAGTTTGGATCATACGTAAATGTGATGAACACCGAATCACTGCCAATGAAATGAAGTTTTTAAGAAGAGCTATACTAGATTAGACGAGAAGAAAAATTTGGATTTTTTGAAAGAATTAAACATTGACCCAATTTTAGAGAGAATTCAAAATTATAGACAGAAATGTAAATCTCATATAGGCTACTCAGGATGCCTAGAACAAGGTTACCACGCCAAGCACTAAATTATCGCTCATTAGGAACAAGATCTTTGGGCAGTCTGCTGAAACGATGTAGTGAGACCGTAACAGGCCACCAGTCTTAAGTACGTGATAGGAAAAACAAGAAGATTATTATAGTTCACAATAAATTGAAGCTTTTCCCCGATTTAAATCCTTGTTCAGATTATTCAACATTAAACACTCACGAGATCAGGGACACAAACCCAATCGACAAAAGTGTGAAGTAAATCATTTCCCTGGTGAGAATGAAACCCGGATCTTCGGAACTTGTAACTGGCAGCTCTTTCACTTCTACTTTCCTATGTGTCGGCGAAATTGAAGCGGTCATGGAGAGTTGTAGTAGTACCACAGTCTAGTAGACTATATATCGTCGCTTAAGAATCAATACCGCGTAACTGATATTTTTGGTCAAAACCGTTTTTTTGCACAGATGGTACCTCCACTGTCATCTGCATGCATTGACAAGCGCGGCAATTTGATTGCATGAATGGCCTGCGTGCGAAGGAGGGGGGTACAATACCGCGTATCTGAAGTCACGAGAAGTCTGTAGGAAATACAGCGTATCTGACAACAGATAGGCTGTTATGTCTACTCCCTGCGCGCCCTCAGTACGGAAGCTGGTTCTCGTTACTGCCTTGTAAAATTGCATCAACAGTGTGTGATATTCTGAGAAGATTAAAGAAGTGTTCAGTTTCAATTATTTAAAAGGTAAATATAATAGAATTATTTCACTAATGTCAATTGAATGTTAGTTGAGCTGAATTGCCGCAGAATCTCCAAGTTCATTCACTGAAATATAGTACATTTAATATTTTATTATTATATAGGCCTACAGATACAAGAGAAGAAATGGACAATGAATCAGACAGTCAGTTTAGCGAGAACGAAATCCTATCTGTGCTATGTTCTGCATCCAAGACGGGAGAAACTTCTGTGAACATTAACAAAGGTATGGCATAAGAAGTATCACAGTTATTAAACGTTTATTTTTCTTCAGTTACGGAATCATAACAGCAAACTTAATTTAAATACTTAATATAAATAATCATGAATGGGCCACTAAAATAATTTGCGCTACATTCAGTGGTGCTGAGCTTGGTTCCTTCCATTTCCTCCGGTAGGAGGAAGATCTAAATTGATTATAATATTTACTACACATGTTTTTAAGCCATTTATATCACATTTATAAACACTAGTAATCTCATCTTATTCGTAGGTGTACTGCCTGATAATTCAAATGCAAAAGAAAACCGTCCTTCTCAAAATGGGCTGCTGCAGATCAGGGATTATCCGTCCAGTGTTACCGGTAATGTTATGATCGTATTATGCAGTCTGGTATGATTTAAAGCAACACTATTAAAATAATACAGCTAGAAATAGGATAGGACAGAAACTGAAGACAATACCCCGTCAGTGAAGGATTTACACCAAATTTCGGATGCGTCTTCAGATGTAGACGACCCCGAAGAATTTGTGAGTGTTACTTATTCTACATCTTTACATTCGTCAGAACAAGGTAAAGAGAAGAATCTACAAGCGTTTCATGGAAATTTTCCAGAAAATAAAAAGAAGTTCAAAGCCACAAAAGGTAAGTGGAAGAAAATGAAAAATAGAAAACTTAGAATAGAAGAGGAAGCTTATCTTAGCTACAAGAGATCGAAAGGTGGCAAAGTAACACATGATACGGAAAGAGATGCAAGGAATTTGGGGCCAGAGTGTAGTTATAAAATGTGCCAAAATTCGAAAGTAAGGGGCTGTAATTTAATTTCTAATGAGAGAAGACATCTTTCAGGCATTCTGGAAAACTATGACTTGGGAACAGAGGACCGTTTACGTATCAAATCTACGAAAAGACCTGACAGTACAAATTCTGAATCGAGAAGAAAGAGAACATTTGTCTACAACCTAAAAGTTGATGAGAAAAAATTCAGGTTTGCAAAAAGATGTTTCTATGTACATTGGGAATTAAAAAATGAACTGTGCGATATTGGTTAGCTAATAGTACTGATGGCGTCCCTTCAGTAAAAAAAAAAGTCATGTTCTCGTGCAAAAGCACAGGAAAAAAAAAAGATTCGTAGCCTGCCTAAATTACCGTCACATTATTGTATATAGAACCGATTGTGCCATGGTTTTTATGATAGTATTCCACATTAGGGTTACTCAAGGATTACTTTTTGTAATTTCAGCATAGGCCTATAATTATTTCTTTATTGTGTTTAACGAATATTGTATCTGAAAAATTATCATCATTATTATATTTTTATATGATTTTCTTTTCATTATTCGGAAGTCAGTCAAGTCCATTGTCAATAATAATAATAATAATAATAATAATAATAATAATAATAATAATAATAATAATAATTATTATTATTATTATTAATTATTTTATTATAAAATTATATTTGTCAGCAACGTTTTAGTAACAATTCTACTTATCTATTCAAATACGTAGTGTGAAAATAAAGTACCTGGTATCAGATTGTAATAATAATAATAATAATAATAATAATAATAATAATAATAATAATAATAATAATAATAATAATTATTATTATTATTATTATTATTATTATTATTATTATTATTATTATTATAACAATAAACATTGAACTGTGTCTTCTTTTTCCTTTCCCATAGTTTCAGCATTTGATTGACTAAGAATGCAGCAATAATTGTCTGGAACGTAATCTAGTGCTGATTCAAGCTACAGCTTACCGACCTTGACCTCAAGTCAGATGGTAGGACAACAATTCAGATAACACATTGACACATACAAGAGCACGAATAATATTTCCAGAAGGCAGTTTTCACGCAAAGAAAACGTTTGTCAGCATGTGTCCTGAAGCTGCTAAAGTTGCCTCACAATACCGCGTAACTAACAAAATGTAGTCAACGGCAGAGTTCCAATACCGCGTAAGTGACATGGCCAAATGTCTACGGCCACGATCATCCATTTTCACTTAGTTACAAATTAGTTATGCTATTTCATAGCCATGCACCACTTTTCAAGACTATTGCGTTATTTTTATGGTTTTTATTCGGTTTTTTCCTTCTCCTGTAAAATTTACATTTTGTCAGTTACGCGGTATTGGTTCTTAAGCGACGATATAGTCACGAAGCTGAATACGTAGTAAATATGCATCCATAGATAGTTGCTAAACACTAGGATCGCTACTATCGCCTCATTACAGACAATGCGAAATAGTACCTGCACAGTCTATTGTTTCTAGTGCCCTCATAAACTCAAGCTTCGAGACTGTATATATACTAGACTGCGGTAGTACAGCGAGAAATTTGTCTCACATCCGTTTAGCTCACACCTGTTCTAATTTGCGCATTCTAAAGTTTGAACCTGCGACTCCGCTTTAGAAAGTCGTTTACTAGTTTTACCAATAACAATATTCTTCAGAATTACCCCTAAAACACAATTTCATATATAGAAGGCCTACCGTTTTATTTTCTCTTTGTAATAATCTCTTTACGATGGGGTACTCATGTTCAATGCGATTAGTTAATGTCAAGTGTAAGTTCATAATTATAAGAGGAGGAATGGTGCCAGCAGTTTCAACCACTGAAAGTATAGTGATGATTATTATTGTGGTGGTGATGTAGGTGACGGTTATTAAAATAGTAGTTATGATTATTTATTGCTATCATAGTAATGGTGATGGGAACGACGATTACGATCATGATAGTAATATGTACGAGTATTTCACAAACTTGAAATTCAAACAGCTCTATAGTAGAGCTTCTAGAAATAAACATGCTTTGCACATTAAGACAATTAATTCATTTTATGGTATTAGTGATGACTGCATCGAATTTATTCGAAGATTAATTGTTTTTTGCGTCGTGTTGAGGGCAATATCTTCTGGAAATGTTTAGTCATGGTGCCAAAATACACACTGTGCCAGGTAGACAGCCATTAACAAGGCACATCTTATTTTCTAGGTGCTGCAGTGGCATATGAAGGTTTTTATAGCCCTGTTGTGGAACAGTCAGGACGAATTAAAAGAAAACACATATACTGGAAGTAATCTAGTACAATGCAATTTATTAATGTCTGATTACTTTTTAAAAACTACATCTCGTAAGGAAACTGTACGGCAACGAATACATTCCTGCAATCTGCTATGAAAGTTCTGCATAACTCGCCCCAATGGTTCGATGGCACTAATTCCGTTCCTCATATTTTGTTTCAGCTGGACGATGGTGCGAGGCTTGTTGCGATGCACTCTACTTTTGAGGTAACCCCACAGGAAGTAATCAGCTCACACTGCTCATGGTTCAATGGACTGTCTGCGAAACATGTTTCCAGGACGAATAATTTCACGATTTGGAGACATTGCCTGGCCGCCATGATCTCCTGACCTGACTGCAGCTGATTACTTCCTTTGGGGTTGCCTCAAAAGTATGGTGTATCACAACAAGCCTCGCACCAACATCCAGCTGAAACAAAACATAAGGAACGAAATTAATGTTATCGAACCTGTTTTGTTGGGGCGAGTTATGCAGAACTTCCTTAGCAGATTGCAGGAATGCTATTCGTTGCCGTGGAGGCTACTTGCGAAATGTAATTTTTAAATAGTTTAATAAATTGCACTGTACTAGATTAATTCCAGTTTATGTGTTTTCTTTTTATTCGTCCTGAATCTCACACAACAGGGCTATAAAAACAGTCATATTCCACTGCCGCACCCTATATAACTAATGAAACTATGAATTATGGTTAAAACGATGCTGTGAATTTTAGATATTAGAATTATAATACAATAGAAGATGAGCACATTAGGAACGAAGTGTGAATACATAGAGGATACAAATTCCAGCTCATAGAATTACATAGTATTGACACTGGAATTTTCGAACCGCTCAGATCTCCCGCTTTGTTACGAATTTCGGTGATTCGTTTAGTCGTCTTACAAGACTTGACTGGATTCGCAATCTCACAACTCCACTTCATATATACGAGTATTCCCGGTAACTCTTTCTTTACACTTCTATTTCCATCATTTTAATGACTATTGTCTCTCTGGTTTTCTAAACAGAATTCTGTAAAAGAATTTATTGAGACTTTGAGGGTCAATGAGGTGTGACAAATCGATCTTTTCATCCAGTTTGGACTAGTGAAGTATAACGGACTAAAGTGATATTCATTCAAAGTGTTCTGCCGAAGGGCAGGCCTTTCACTGCAAATCCAAGTTTCTCCAGTCTTTCCTATTTCATATGATAGATGGTAAATTCGGAAATGTCTAACGAAACACTCTTTGTTACCATTGTTACTGAATTTGTTTCCGCAAGCTGCAAACGCAAAATGATGTGGTGTTGCTATTTCTGAACAATGTCTCCCATGGCAACAAAAATAATGCGTTTTCATAACTTAGAATACTTTAAACTTTGAACATTGACTTTCAAATGACTGAAGTGTGCCATGTTCATTTCTTATTAATAAGACTTATTTAATAGGGGCGCGGTAGCGGCGTGATTAAGGTGTAACTCTGAAAGTCGGAAGGTTACGCGTTCGATTCCCGATGAGGTCACGGATTTTTTCGTTGGTCTAATGCTTCCAGTCTTGGAGTCTACTCAGTCTCTAACAGAAATGAGTACAAAGCCATTTCCTTCGGATTAAAGGCTACGGACGCATAAAAGTGACATCCCTACTGTCATTATTACTACTATTATTTATTCGCTCGTTTTCATACTCTCTCTCGCTATCATAATATTAATACTCGATCACAACGCGATAACACGCTAGAAATTCCACTTCACACTTCATCTCTGTATTCCTCACCTTTCACTGTTGCTACCTCTCGTCACAGGAACTCTCTGTTGCCTGAAGTCAAGGGCTGCCGAACATTAAAATCTTTCAAATCCAAGTTAGAAAATTATCTTATGACGAGTTGCCAAACTAACTTACTATTATGACAAGTGTTTTATTGCATGTTTCCACGTATTCACATTTTTTTTATGTTCTAGTGATATTTAACTTACTTTATCTTTTTGTTTTCATATTTTCCGATAATGGTATATCTATAATGTGATAAGTTGAGCTATATGTAATCATAATTTTCCTTACTGTGTGTACCTAAAAATATTGTATTCATTGTATGCTTTGTACTGCACTATTTTATTACTATTATTATTATTATTATTATTATTATTACTATTATTATTATTTATCATTATCATTATTATTATTATTTATCATTATCATTATTATTATTATTTATCATTATCATTATTATTATTATTATCATCAATAATATTTCCTTATTTTTTATACTTTGTATGTCTAATTTATTTTGACCTGCTGTTCACATTTATTATGCTTCTTCCTTTCGTTCTGTATGTTATATATTATGTCTGATTTCTACTTACTTGTTGTTTACATTATATTATTATTATCTTATTCAGTTTTGTATGTAAAATTGTAGTGTACTTTTTACTCCTGGTTGATTGTTAGAGAAGGCCGTATGGCCTTAACTCTGCCAGGTTAAATAAATATTATTATTATTATTATTATTATTATCATTCATTTCTCACCAATAAGACTTACTTAATAGAGATGCACCGTAGCGTCGTGGTTAAGGTGTAACTCTAAAAGTCTGAAGGTCGCGGGGTCGATTCCCGATGGGGTCATGGATTTTTTCATTGATCTAATGCTTCCAGCCCTGGGGTCTACTCAGTCTCCAACAGAAATGAGTACCAGGGGCATTTCCTTGGAGTTAAAGGCCACGTACGCATAAAAGTGACATCCCTTTTGCTATTAAATACAGATTGTCTCGCCATCCTCTGGGCCGATTTTGCCTATCATGGAGGTTGACTTTACTTCCACTTATTTAATAATAATCATATGAATGTTTTACCATCAGTATGAAACACGGTGTTTATGGTAATGAAGACAAATTATTTCAGTGTTAGTTAATGTAATTCAAATATATATTTCACTGGACAGCCAATTATAATTCCATAATTTCAGTCAGTTCAATACCTCGTATTAAAACATATTTTCAACGATACGGTTTCATATTACGTGTATGCGGGAGACATACTGTACTACAATAATTTACACAGAAATGACACGTAATTAGCACTTTGATATTCTGGGTCTCTGACAGATGCGTTCAGAGCTAAAAATGACATGTAACGTTGAGAGGTAATTTAGAAGGCTACGGGCGGAAATGCGCATGTGTGAGGGAACAGAAAGATTTTCATGTGTCAGAGCCTAAGAATCTGTAATGAGTGGGAATTAGAGTCACGCAAAGTGTATGCTTTATCTCACTCTGTACTTTGAAGCCAATAAATTAGGAAACTGCATTGAGGAAACCAATTACGCGTAAGCAAAAGAGAGTCGTGAGATATTACCATCGCCTCGTTTCATAATGCAGTGAGCCTTAAAGCAGACTGTATAGTTTTGTGAAACGTGTAATAACAGCTTCAAAACAATGTTAACTTAAAACTACGAGAATATTTCATAAAATTATATGTTATGGGATTTGAGGCTTTCACAAGTTGCGTCAGAGGCGAATATAATTAACGGGTGACAGTCTCAGACTTAACTTATTTTTCTACAGGAAAAACGGACAGATTCTTTAAGGCTTCTTTATGTAGTGGAGTATTAATTTACATTATTCTCTGAGACCAAATTTCTACATGTAAATAGTTAAGTTTAACCTTACGAATATGATACGTAAGAGTGTAAAGTAAACACATTAGCAACACTACAAATGGAAGCTTGACGTAGATGTATGTACTGTCGAAACTAGTTTGATTTGCCTTCTGAAAGGCAATGAACTTGCTGAAAGAAAGTAAGAGAGATATACAGATATATTTTCAATATTTTTGTTTTCTAGTATGTCAAAAATAATATCTCTTTCAAGCATCATAGCTCAATCTATAAATACTGAATCTATTACCACTCTTCTGTTTTCTGTGAGCTTCTTTATGGCGAAGAACTGATCTCTGCAGATTCTGCCTCTCTGAAAATCATCAATTTTAATACGAACAGGTTTCTGTATAATTTTTCACTTTTAAATTGAGTTGCTTATATCACTAATTTATAAATAATTTTGCACTGCTTCCAGTTATGCCCCAAATCTTACACAAGTTGACCGTATTATTCTTAATTTTCTTATACGTTGATTATTATTATTGTTATTATTATTATTATTATTATTATTACACGCGTGGACAAATTATTAGACTAAACTGATTACATGTGCAACAAAGTTGTATTTATCGACAGAAATAATCAACAAAATTCTATTTTGCACAGAAATAATGAACAGAAAATTGAATCTGGATGTTACTAATATTTTGTGAACATTCCCTTATTCTTTATTAACACCTTGATTTTGTCAGGGATGCTGGAAACCAAAGTTTGACACTTTCTTTGAATATCAGCATCATTTAGCCAGATATCAGACAATGCTTAAATGAGTCCATGTTTTGTTGTGAGCCTCTGTTTGTTCACTTTCTTCTTCAGTATAGATGATGACAGATTTTCAATTTCGTTCATGTCCGGTCTTCTTGCAGACCATGGGAGAATATCTTCTGCAGTATATAATTAAATACCAGTCGTACCAACACAGAGAGACAATATACTTAACCATTGGAAAAATATACCAGAAGATGTAAACAATTATATTTACAACAATAGAGACTCTGTGAATTATACTGATAGTTGGTATGACGAATTATAGGCCTATTGTGTTTTCAAGAAAAACGTATTAGTCTAATAATTTGTCCACGTCTGTATTATTACTATTAAAGTACTGTTTTAGTATTGATAAAAACAATTTGACGGGCTCGCACGCTTATCATGCGATTCTCTGGCGAAAATCAAGACAGGTACATTTTCTACGAAATTTCATGTATTTTTCACAAAATGGAAGATTGAAATTCAAGGCGATGCTGCTACACTGCAAATACACCTGGATTTTGTCTATTCAATAATGAGTATGCAGTCTTTCAGTATTACAATTTGAAAAGAAAGTGAAATTCAGCCCGTTTTCGGTTCACACGCCAAAAACTCAAACCAATCACCCAAATAGCATCGCTGGTTTACCGGTATAGTACTCCTGAAAGGAGCATTGCCATGTACTGAATTTGAAATTTTAATTCCTGGAAGAATATTCAAGAATTTTGTTCACCAAAAATACACACAATGGAGTGTATATTTTTTCGCTCTGTGTACCTATACACTTCATGCTCAATTTGTATTTGCTAGTAATGATAAGGGAGGTAAATTAATTGGAGCTATTTAGGCTATATAAACATATTTAATGACTAGCCGATTCAGAACACACAGCACAAACCCAGTCTTCAGGGAAAGAGATCAATCTCCATTTTTTTTTTTGCTGGGAAATGAGCATGGGTTCCCTGGCAAGTAGAAAAACTATTACACCTTCTAGTAATGTTACGAGCACATGATATTGTAAGGATGGAGAATGCAATTATGGTTCCCCAAAGAGAAATACATGATTTCTTTATAGATAACAATGAAACTATTATGATTTATTTATAGATAACAATGAGACCACTATGATTTATTTATAGATAACAATGAGGCTACTATGACTTCTGAAAACATTCGTCGCAAAATTAATCAATGAAGTGACATAATGAAGACATATGCGTAAAAACTATCTATACTTCAAAATGAAAAATTTTCATATTAATACTGCCATCTATTTGCTGCAAAGGATACTAAGTGCTGTATTTATGAGTGGTCTAACAACAGGAAGCACAGTGGAGGTTATATCCCATTAATATTTTTATGTTTATTGATCTGAGCTTATGAAGCATAGAGAATTTTCAAAACTCAATTTTTTACCCTTTAGAAACTGAGTTTTAGACCGTTTTTATGTATTGTCATTCTATTGTACGTGTTGTCATACCGAAATACCTATTGACATCCTACTAACTCAATTCAAATAAATAGAAACAACTTGAGCTGAAGAAATTACCTCCATCTAAATTACAGCGTACCAATGCGAAATGATTTTTAGCGATCTAATGTCAACTGCTGATAGATTATTACGTCACAGTTAATCACATGATTACCAGTACTTCAACTCGTCTCGGGTCACACTCGCAATCTTGTCAGCTCCCATCAATATAACGGAGCTCGTATTTAATAGTAGAGGTGGTGTTCACTTTAGTTGGTGCAATTTCGTTTTTTTTTTTTTGTATGTTATATTGTGCTGAACAGAAAAAAATGAGTACGGTTCTCCGCTATCAAGTTCAATTTCTGGGTCTCTCGCTGATATAATCTACAGAATGAAAGCAAAGCAATCAGGGACTACAATGGAGTGATGCGCAGAAACCTTCCATTACCACTGGAAGCTTCGTCGTGCAGGTAACTCGAATCTGGCAGTGGCCATTATCCAAGATATGTAGGCGTACACAACTACCGTCTTATAAACAACTCCTTCCCTCTGCTTACATTGTGTGGATCTTTTAGCTTCCTGCATAGTTGCGACTCTTACAGACTATGCCAAACTGAAGCAGTCAGGGTCACAGACAACATTATGTACACTACTTGTTTTTATTGCTACTCAGGAATCTCTTAGCGCGAAGTACGAGAAATATCTACAACCTATTGTTGAAGCCATCTGGTATGAAGGCTTTACAAGAGAGAGGCGTAATTAATTCAATGTGAAAATTACAGCTGATTTTCACTTTTTATCTCTCTTTTTGATTTCAAAATTAGATCATTTTTCTATCCCTACCTCATTTCTACAAGGATTATAACTAGGGCTAGGATTTTGATGAAATTGCATCCTTTTTCTAGTAAGCCAGAAACATAGCTGCTTTAGTATTTACATGTTACGTGATAAACTGAGTGTTTTAAGACGTATTTGCTAGGGCATTTTTTGCCTGTTTCAACTCATAACAGTTACAGTAAACTCTATGTAAACTGTAAGAACTGTTCATGTATTGTCGCGACATGACTTCCTAAGTTAAAGCGACATAAAATAAATTAATTTAAAAAAACTCATAACAGCATCTTTTGTTTTATTCGGTCATTTTTTAGGAATTTTCATTTAATTTTGGCCATAAGTCCCAATTATTAATATAAAACTAGCCGTACCCGTGCGCTTCGCTGCACCTGTTAGAAATAAATATAAAGTAATTACATAATTAAAATAGGACGTTTGATCCAGGAAACATTCGTGTTTGATAGAAGGATAAATCGTTTAATATGTTACTTAATTTAAATTGTATTTAAATAATTAAAATGCGATCATTTTGGTCCAGAGAGCACTCAGAAGTTACTGTAATAACATTATAGCATTATGTCCATCTAGAGAAACTACACTTTCCAATGATGAAATAATAATTAATTATACAAATCGGTTAATTTAGCTTCCGATATTACTTCACACAAACACATAAACATTATTTGTAGGCTATGTTGTCCAAGGCCCCTTATAGACGTAGTCATTTGTTTTCATTTCATTACACCGCTTTAGATGACATTGTATTTTAATTTTAAAAGTTATTTATCTCATTAAATATCAGTCCTATCAAAATTTTGTAAGGAATAAAACTTATCGGAAATCATTTTTCAAGAAACTATTGTTATGTAACATATTTCACAAAAATCAATAATAAGAGAGATATTTCGATTTATTTAATTCAGGCCCCCTTATTACCCCTCTTTCAAATAAAGTATTTTGAATGTCATATAACCTAAAATCTAAGTTACAGCGAACTTAATTTATATTCCAATTTTCATATAAATCGGTTCAGCCATTATCGCATGAAAAGGTAACAAACATACAGACAGACATACAAACAAACAAAAATGTCAAAAATGCGATTTTCGGTTTCAGGGTGGTTAATTATATATGTTAGGATCAATTATTTTTGGAAAATCGAAAATTACCAGAAAAATTTCGGCTACAGATTTATTATTAGTATAGATAATGTTGAATAACTCTTCTCGGGTTCTCAGCCAGGTGAGTTGGAGGTTAGCTTCCAAGCTTTCGACGGCTAGCTCTGCCATCTTCTTCAGATGAAAGAGCTACCCGTCGAGAAGATGGCAGAGCTAGCCGTCGAAAACTTGGAAGCTAATCTCCAACTCACCTGGCTGAGAACCCGAGAAGAGTTATTCTATATCAAACGCCGGGAAAACCTCAAGTCATGAAATAATGTTTCTTTCCTTTGATATTTTCTTTACATATTTTGTCCATTTAATACCCATTATTTTGTATGATACTTTAATCGTTTTTCTACACAAATATTGCCATTTTAACGTAGTACACCCCATGTAATGGATCAGTCCAACCATCCCTTCAATATAGACTCCTCTATACCAAGTCACCTGGCTAATTCTGGATAAAAGTGGCCTTGTGGTAGACTACATGGGAACTAAAAGTAAAGTAAATCCATGGCGCTATAGCCCATGAAGGGCCAAGACCGACCAGCTGACTGCTGACCTCACGCCCACATGCCGACGCAGAGGTGAACGATCATACATGGAGACTACATCAGGTAAAATAATTAAGTGTATTGCTTAGAAAAAAATATGTAAAATTTAATTTAATTACTAATCTAAATATTAAGTAGTACAAAACCTCTTTCCTACTATTATATAAGATCAGTTTTTAGGGAATTTTAAGGGCTTTTTTGAAAGATTTTTAGGTCATAAATGCATTGGTTTAGGACATTTTTTCACGATTTATAGGTCAACAAAATCCTAGCCCTAATTATAACCAACATACAGAATGAACCCTAAGTAGTGACATTAATTCAGGAGCTTATTCTTTGAGATATTTCAAACAAAAGAGTTTAATAAACTACAATTTTGTTCGTGTTTGTTTCTTTTGCAAGATAAAAATTATTTTATATTAAGTATTTCATAGCGTGGTTTGGGAAATCCGCTGATTTAATTCCCAATATGCTCAGTCAATTTAAGACAACAGTGTATTATGATAATAAATGATTGAACGAATATTAGTCTTGTCCATTAAATGTGCAGATATTTGAACCGAACAAGTTTAACTTTTCGTTCTGCAAAGTAATTTTACAATATAATGTACTCTGGCAACGCTGTAAAAGTTATTGCCTGGAGAGAGGCAGATACGCAGTTCTAGGTACCCTGAAGCTCGTGTATGCGTTTATGAGAGGGATGGATCGGCTTCTGTTTTTGTGTGAGTCGTATTTGATTCTAAGAATATTAATATGTATTACACTATGTTTATTTTTATTTTATGACGTAAATTTTTATATAACTACCTCTTTTGATCTCATTATGTACCTAAATAGTATCAGTATGTAATTACTTAAATCTGATCCAGTTATTAGCAAGTTTTAATCCTGGTTGAGTAAGAGAAGACCTTACGGCCTTAACTCTGCCAGGTTAAACAAAGCCATTATTATGATTATTATTATTATTATTATTATTATTATTATTATTATTATTATTATTATTAATACTGTACAGTGTCACCCACAGACGACGTAGTACTTCAATCATTGTTTCTTTCAATATATTGCGCAATACTTTACTATGATCACAAGACTGTCACTAATACCTGAACGTCTTGTAACTATTTAAGATTGTCTCGTACGAATGAGTCATCTGTAACAGCCTCAATGCATTTTCAGTATTCATATTTCCCTGTTTTTATTGCACAATTTCTTTATTCTCATGTTGGCGACCACCGACATAAGCATTACAGCTGTGCAAAACAATCAGATGTACCCTCCCTAAAATTCCTGGCGTCTGCGAGATATCAGAGGCGGTTAAATATTTACCAATCTCTCCTCAGTATTCGTCGGGGTTTTGTCAATAACCATGGAGGCATTAGAATTCAATTGGTGCTTTATGACAGCATTGCCGTTGATGGACACTCTAACTAAAAATACCAAGAACATACTGATAGTAAAGCTTGGTGGTCTAGTGGCTAACTGTAATTGCCTCTGGATTCAAGGTACGTGGTTTCGATTTTCCTCCTGGTCTCACAAAGTGTTGAACTGTTCTATCCATCGTTTCCTTGGGGAGGGGATGACCAATCTAATATTATATACAGAGGAAAGGTACATTGTATGAGAGATTATAATATTGGTGATTCTGAACATATGCCTGTTCTCAACAGAATCTGACATACAGCTGTTTGATAATCACAGGCGTCAGTCTCACGTCCTTCATTAGCACTCATAAGCGCACACAATCAAAACGACATTAGGTTGTAGTAAGATCAATGCAACGTATTCTGGGCGTTGGATCGGTCGCGGTGAAGTAATTTCTTGGCCAGCTTAGAGCGAAGTATACAAGCTCAAAATGGAAATTTCACGCTCGTATTTTACATGCTTGTGCTTAAGTAAAGGAATGTCCGAATCAGCTCAGATCAGCAACACAGCACCTATCTATAAGAACCGCAAGGTGCATTGAAGATGACGGTGGACTTTTTTTTAACATATTCTGTAAAGAAAAGTACACAATTAAACATAACAAAACACGATGTTTTAATTTATTAATACCCGCACTTTTCATGTTCCTCATTGTTTCCATTAGTTTTCTCCGAAACCGTTAAGAACAGGATATATGTTCATATAAACTTTTTTTATTCAGAATCACCCCTCAAAACATGTGCCTTTCCTCCTGACTCACCCTGTATATAATTAAGAAATGAGAAACCCTTTCCGTCCTCTCACTTGCACCATAGGCGGTTGACATTTCAGTTGTTTCTGAGAAAGGTTCTATAATTTTTAAGGTGAAATCTTTATGTCCTTGACATTCGAGAAATTTCATCACTACTACCACTGACAACTGACGTGGATGAGGTGAGATTAGTAAATTTTGTCTGAAGTTCACCCATTCAACGAATACGTTTCCATATTTCTTAAATCTAGGAACATAGACAGTGCGACGAAGTGAAGAGAAGGTGAATATGGAGAAGAATGGAACGTGTGAAGTGGACAGACAGAATAAGAAATGTAGCTGTGTTGGAAAGAGTGGGTGAAGAAAGCGTGATGCTGAAACTGATCAGGAAGACGAAAATGAATTGGTTGGACTGAGAAGAAACTGCCTTCTGAAGGATGCACTGGAAGAAATAGTGAACGGGAGAAGAGTTCGTGGCAGAAGAGATATCAGATGATAGACGACATTAAGATATATGGATCATATGTGGAGACAAAGAGGAAGGCAGAAATAGGAAATATTGGAGAAATCTGGGTTTGCAGTGAAGGACCCGCTCTTGGGCAGAACAATGAATGAATGAATGAATGAATGAATGAATGAATGAAACCTAGGATGAGGGTCTCGGATTTCTTTTCTTTACGAAGAAAGCCACACGAAAGGATTTCAACATCCTCGCCCGTTTCTGAATCCGCGAACCTTGCATCTATAAGCACGCATGTTAACCATTTGGCTACCAAGAACACTCTGAACTAAGGGTAACTGATTAGATAGTATTAAATATAGTTTGGCCCTACAGAATATTATAGCTCATTTCTTTCTCTGTTTGCTTTACCTTTATTCGGGTCGAGGTTTTTATATTCTCTTGGACCACATATTACACAAGTACACAATATTACGAGCCTGCCTGGACGTGTGGTCAGCATGACACAGGGCCACTGCGAAAACAGAGGGCAGTATACAACAACGAACAAATATCCAGGCCCATGTAAGGAAGACAAATCTCTTCCATTGTCAACGACGGGAATCTACCCATGGACCGCTTGGATGGGAAGCGCGAAGCCAATGCGGCGAAAAGTCTATAATAGCACGTATAACATTTACGTTCAGCAATAAAAATAAAAGTGAACAATTTAAGATGACACTATTAAACGAAACCAAGAGTCATATTTTCACACATCTGATATTAACTGCGTCCACAGATGTGGTGTAGGGCTGGCATATGTGGCTATAAAAACATATGTCCAGCGTGTGACCCGGGAAGGGAAAAGATATTTATCTCCATTCCGCAGGTACCGGCTGTGTTCTTGTCTTGCTCCGTTGTCTCTGTAAAGTTCAGTGTCTATTGCTGAACACTGCCACTTGAGTGTGGGAATAATTGCGTAGAAGACGTATCTTTGACAATAATTAACTGAAGATTTCTCCTTGACGAGAATATTGTACGAAATGGAAATATAAAAATTGGAAATTTATCTTTTGAAGAGGTGGAAAAATTCAAATACCTGGGAGCAACAGTAACAAATATAAATGATACTCGGGAGGAAATTAAACACAGAATAAATATGGGAAATGCCTGTTATTATTCGGTTGAGAAGCTTTTATCATCCAGTCTGTTGTCAAAAAATCTGAAAGTTACAATTTATAAAACAATTATATTATCGGTTGTTCTTTATGGTTCTGAAACTTGGTCTCTCACTTTGAGAGAGGAACATAGGTTAAGGGTGTTTGAGAATAAGGTGCTTAGGAAAATATTTGGGGCTAAGAGAGATGAAGTTACAGGAGAATGGAGAAAGTTACACAACACAGAACTGCAAGCATTGTATTCTTCACCTGACATAATTAGGAACATTAAATCCAGACGTTTGAGATGGGCAAGGCCGAGACGTAGATGGGAAGATAATATTAGAATGGATTTGAGGGAGGTGGGATATGATGATAGAGATTGGATTAATCTTGCTCAGGATAGGGACCTATGGCGGGCTTATGTGAGGGCGGCAATGAACCTCCGGGTTCCTTAAAAGCCATTAAGTAAGTAAGTAAGTAGGTAAGTCTTCCAGAATCAAGAAATTAATTGCAATATTAATGGAGTAATGGCGTAATTATATTTGCACGAAAGAAAGAAATATCCGGAATAAACATATTATCACACAGGCATGTATTTCATTGCCAATTTAAAACAAAACCTCCTGAAATTGATGCTGTGTTCCACTGGTATGAAACTATTATCACTGGTCTACACCGTAACCCAAAATACATTTAAAATTTTCATTTATACTGTATGTTCAGTGTCCCTGTCTTACAGAGGTTATCAAGGCCTGTTATATGATGATACGCAGAGCCCTGAATTAAGATAATTCCTTATTTCGTGTAAATTTTTTGCAATCGTAGAAGTCATTAAAACATTTCGTAATAATTCCTCTTTTCTTTTGCATAAAGAAGCCATGTTTACAATGAAAGTCTAATGACTGCGCTAAAATTCCTAACTATCTGAATCAGATAAGAAATCTCAGATTAAATCGTATTCAGTAGACGTGGCTACGGAAATTCCTTAATACAATGGTTCTAAACTTATTAGATCAGTATTTTCACGGACCCCTTCGAAGTCGTCAATGGAATGATGGGTAAGTTAGATTTTGGGTGTTAATATTTGGATTAGATTTTGAGGTTAATATTAAGTGAATATGAGTAGTGATATGTCAGTTATATTTTCCAAAATTGAATCTGAATTAGAACGTAAATGTAATGCTGTTCTGAAAAAAAAATGGTGGCTTTCATTAATATTTTACATGAGAGTTGATATTAAAGATATTCAAGCAAAACAACACTGTGCTTTCAATACATTCTTTGTGTAAACCTATTCTTGCACTGAAAAAAGAAATCAAGTATATTTTTACAAGTTTCCCTACTTTATTAAAAATGATGAAACTGTTTTCTTCTCTTTTTTGTGCTTTAAATGTTTTTATATTTAGGATCAATTTCAGTTATCTATAAGTCTGCAGTCGCATTTACTCGGTTTCATTTAACAGTTTTGATAAAGAAAAGAGCAAAAAATGCCTGCTGAAACAAGTACAGTAAGTCGTGGCAAACGGCAAAAATGTTCCAAGACTCCTTTTGACAGTCCATTTTGATTCACATGAACTTTCAGCCAAAAATAAAAAAGCTGACATTCCTTAAAAGTTTTTTCAAGTATTGTCACACGACAACTAATTTTCATAATTTTCGGTGAGATTGTGAGCCTCCTTGCTGATGAAGGGAATTTGAATTTACATATTGTTAGAATTAGGAACCGGAAAATAATCTCCGAGTTCATCTTCATCTATATTATGATGGCATTTAAACCAACGATCCATTATAGACAACACTTATAAATGAAATATTACTTGTGGTTATCGTGTTCAAACTTACACTCTTACACTGTGTAACAACATACGAAGTCTGTCAACAACAATCGAACTTATTTATAAGTTGTGCTAACAATGGCGATGGTCTTCCAACAATATAGGTATCCTACAAGCAAAACTCAGCTCAGACTCCTCGCGCCGCGCATGCTATACCGCTCTTACTCCTGCAGTAGGCGGGTTCTTTAATAAGCGGCTACTGGTATAGCTATAACGGTTACGGTTGCGGACATATGCACTCAAAGAGCAGCTGTATAAGTGAATATAACATTACAAGATGTCAACATCATCTCTTTCTAAGTCACAATCGATATCTATCTTCACTGGAACTGTCCTCATATTTAAATTTTAAATATTTAAATTAAATTAGAGCAGTGACAGAGCGCTGGTACGTTCAACCAGAGGTCCCGGGATCGATACCCGGCCCCGGAACAATTTTTCCCTTGAAATTATTCAAATCTGCTTTACAGGGAGCTTTACCTGAAAGACTAGATTTGCATAATATATACGTCACTGTGTACGTTAACAGAAAACCACAATTCCAAGTCACACAGAGATTGTGTGCGCTCGATGTGGGTCTCTGGCGTTTCGTCAGCCCACGCGAATTGTGTGGATATAAAGGGAAAAGTTGAGACGGTGTCGGGTAGAGTTCCCGGGTAGCTCAGTGGCAGAGCGCTGGTACGTTCAACCAGAGGTCCCGGGATCGATACCAGGCCCCGGAACAATTTTTCCCTTGAAATTATTCAAATCTGCTTTACAGGGAGCTTTACCTGAAAGACTAGATTTGCATAAATTAAATTAATATTTAATATAAAACGCTATGTAACTCCCTGACTCTGTAGCATAACACGTGTTCAGTTCAGTGCAAGAAGATAATACGTGCGCATGCGCATAGTGTCGATGGTGTGATTAGAGACTGGGAACATGCTGGGAAAGGCAGCATACGCCATCTGCGCGAGACAGTCACGCCCGCTAGTTTCTGCGCACTGAGTTTTGTTTGTTGGATGTCTATAGTAGGCCTAGAGAATAATAAATAATAATCCTTCTGAAGAAAAGAATATTTTTGGACTCCCAGATTGAGATCAGGGGACTTCCAGGGTCCAGTGTACGAGGGCTAAATTTTGGTCTAATACGGCGCAGAAGTTTTGCCGGTAACGACGCCATTGTTTTGCAAGAATGTAGTGTGACTCAGTACGCAGCAGGCTGCGCTGCGGTCGAATGAAGTTCGTGTTGTCTTTGGGTACTGTACAGCGACCGTTCAAAATGTGTGCTGCGATTGAAAATTCTGCTAGCAATGAGGTGGAGCAATCGTAAAATTACTCTTAGCAAAAAGACTTAAAAGCAGTTGAAATCCACCGTCAATTATTCTGCGAAATTTATGGAGACTACTTAGAAACAAAAAGCAGTCAAGTAGGGTCATACTCACAAAAAAAGATCCAAGGAAGTGTCTCGAAATTTTCTCACGCAACAAACACAAATGTCCAATTGTGTTGGGACAAAAACAGGAGTAGGCCTACTGCCGGTAAATTTCATGGATAAAGGCACCATAATCAATGCAGAGGTGTATTGGCAGGAATTAAATAATAAAGAAGGCCGTTTAGCATTCAAGCGTGGATGAAATCACAGACCGCAGAATTCTATGAGGAAACTTGTGAAACACTACGACAAATATCTGAATTTAGCTGAAAACTCTGTTGAAAAATAGTTGAATGTTGTAGTTTCAAATTGTGTATAACGAAAAAACCGAAATTGCATAGATGTTTCTTTCTATAATCCAACGGCAGTTACTTTCCTGATCGTTTTCGTAAGTTTGTATTTTCAAGACATTTCGCAGCAAGATGCACATCATTTTTAGAAGCTCTCAATGTAACCTAGTCGTAATCATTTAATAGATCTATTCTAATATTAATTGTTATTGTTAAAATCGGTTATGTAATTACAAATTGATATGTACATTATAATAATTTATTTACCTCTGAAAATATGTAATCACATTCAGACATTCCTGACCGGTCAGGTATAATAATTTGAAGCGTTTCATTTGAAATAGGAATTTCTATTTGTTTGTGAATTCACAAAGTGTGTTTAACGTTTACCGCATGGTGAAACAGGATATGAGAGAGGGGAAGATTTAATTAATTCTTAATGAGGCTTTACACAATTTGCTGTATCGCAGCGGTCACCTGGATAGGTTCCACCTGAGGTATGCGACCTCCATTCACAAAGGATTCAGAGATCAAGGCGATCGCTACCCAGTGTACCACGCCTTTCGTTTTAGCAATGATGAATGAGCACAGCACATCCGAATGTCAAGCAAACATCGATATGAAATATCAGGGCCCTTGATGTATGAGGGCTTTTGTCGTGTGGACGCCTGGGTTGTTACAATGATTAGAAATCAGTGTAAGTTACGGCGGGTATAAAACGGAAGCGAAGCATTACCGAGATGAGAATGCAGTCAATTTGATCATTGATTTTCATCTGTCTTCGTACGAAGAGCTGTATCTTCAAATCTAGGCAATCTACACTACTGCTTCTTGTAGGAATTTCTCAAACTCTCTAAATCAGGGGTGTGGAAAATGCATAAAAATGCAAGACATGTTGTTCCGAAAGAAACTTAACAATATTTGAACATTAATTTTTATCTGTCTTTGTACCAAGAACAGTAACTTCAAATGTAAGTAATATTTACGATCTTTTCTAACAGAAATTTCTCAGTCTCTAATACAGTGGTCTCTATTACAGTTGTTGCCTTCAAGCTATGAACCTTGTACATGTATGTACAGTTCCGGAAAAAAATATGACCCGTCTAATTTTTGCAAGTTTCAGATACAACGCAATGCGCATGCACAGTAAACAAGAGTGCATCTATAATTATATGCAACTTTTGGACAATCATACGAAACTTGTCACCTACATATACAGGTGGACTTCCATCAAGACTCGGGCTTTTCTTTTTCTGGAACTGCACGTCAATGGTGATCCTATACATAGAAAGAAATGGAAAAGTGAGATTATGAATCGTTAGATTACACTTTATTATAGATTTCCTGGACTGTTTAGTCCTGTGACGTCTGTTAACAAGAATAATAGCAGTTTTGATCTTTGAATAGGTATTTTATAGTAATTTTTAGGTTTGAAAAAAGAGATCTTGAAACTACAGTCGCTTTTAACAATGTATTGGCTATAACGGCGAAATTTAACGGTTCCGTCTAAATCCTATATAAACACTGTGTTTAAAAAACCGCTTAGTACGACATCGCTTATTACGACTTATCGTATAAAACGACGTATTTTATCATATTTTAGGAGAAATTTATCGGATATAACGACCTATGTTGATTTTTGTTTGTTACGTCTTTGAGGAATACTGACAACAATTTAAGGATTATTTTCAAACTCTTGTCTTCAGTTAGGCTGTAGACTGTTTTTGCTGTGATTGTAGAAAACCAGAAAATTAAATTCCAATAATGTGTTATTATTTCTGAAGTACAGAAGTGGAATAATAGTGTATTCCTTATAGATGTTTTGTGGTTATGTATGTTGGATTTTTCTAATGTTTAGGCCTAGGGTCAGGGTTGCCAGATGTCCCGATTTCGCGGGACATGTCCCGATTTTCTTACAAAAATCCCGAGTTCCGCTTCGATTCGAGGCGGGACACAAAAAGTCCCTCCTTGAAAAATTAACATCACTTTTATAATTTTATCGTTATCTAGTAACTAGTTTGTTTTAGACCTACAGTATTTAAATTAATTTTCTTAACACTGTAAATTTATACATTGGAAATAACTAATATTTTGGCAATTGTAAGGTTTGCAACAAAGAATTCAGTGACGAATGTGATATTTCTAAACATTTAAAAACAGACTTTATCAGAAATGCATGGCACAGGGAATGAAAAAAAAAAAGCTTGTTTAAAATGCTAAATTCCAGTGACTATTACACTCTTACTACATCATACTACTTTTGACCAATAAAACGGTACGAAAAAACGTATTTCAACCAATCATGGCTGCCTATCGCACAATTTTATCGCGTCCCTAGCATTTGTTTAATTTTATCGCGTCCCTAGCATTTGTTTCTTTGTTTACCAACATTTGAAACTGCGCTGGTCTGGACGTCAAGAAAAAAAAATATTATATATATATATATATATATATATATATATAAAATTACAAAACCACTCCAGTTGATGCACAGCAGTTTCAAATATAACTCGCATTGACATTCAAGAACAAGAATTAATAAAAATCACTGATCATACCTATGCATCTTCTGAAATCCGATTTACAAATAAATAAAGAGCACCATTCGGAAATCCTGAATAAGTTGAATACACCATGTAGGCCTAAATCAACGAGTTCCACTTCTATTACGCACACGTCCAATATAACATCAATTGAACCACCAACCATATTCAAATTTGAAAATTGTACATTCAATAATTATTCCTTTTAAAATGATTCATTCGGAAATTCTGAATAAGTTGAATACACCATGTAGGCCTAAATCAAGGAGTTCCACTTGTATTACGCACACGTCCAATATAACATCAATTGAACCACCAACCACATTCAAATGTGAAAATTGTACATTCAATAATTATTGCTTTTAATATTATTCATGTTTATTTTTTATGTCATCGTCGTTAATTAAAACTTTTCTAACACTTGTATATATTAGTGAGGTTATGTTATAGCTTCTGCTATATGATATGGATAGTCACGTATCAGAGATTGTTTAATATTAAGATTTATTGAAAATCATCTGTCAAGTGACGTTGATTACTGGGATTCGGATAATTGAAGTGGAATGTTGCATTTTAATAAAAATGAAACTGAATCAACAAAGCCTTCTTGACTAGTAACATTGACATCGTGTATAATAGATCGAGAATTTCTCGACGAGAAGGCATTGCTCACTACTGCCATCTAGCATGCATCTAGCGTAATATTTGTAATCTTGAGATGGTACAATAATACATTTGAAGACAGTTGTATTTTCGTAAGCCAATTAATATTTTATTGTATTGGAGTACTTCGTTACTTCTAATCGTTATATACTTTCTTCTAATCGTGTAATAGTCAATTAAATCCCACTCGAGTTTTGATTTTCTCTAGATAAATCAAAACATCTAGTGAGATTACTGTTGATAAATATGTAGGAAGGTCTGAAAATGTATAGGCTACTGTATGTTAAAAATTAGGTTTGGAGCAGTAATATCCTAAGGAAAAAATAAATATGAATTTATGTAGGCCTATCAATAAATTTTGTCATTGTAATCTATACTAATAATAAATGTTAAAATGTTGTGGTTTATTTAACGACGCTCGCAACTGCAGAGGTTATATCAGCGTCGCCGGATGTGCCGGAATTTTGTCCCGCAGGAGTTCTTTTACATGCCAGTAAATCTACTGACATGAGCCTGTCGCATTTAAGCACACTTAAATGCCTTCGACCTGACCCGGGATCGAACCCGCAACCTTGGGTATAGAAGGCCAGCGCTATACCAACTCGCCAAACAGGTCGACCTAATAATAAATCTGTAGCCGAAATTTTTCTGGTAATTTTCGATTTTCCAAAAATAATTGGTCCTAACATATATAATTAACCACCCTGAAACCGAAAATCGCATTTTTGAAATTTTTGTTTGTATGTCTGTCTGTATGTTTGTTACCTTTTCACGCGATAATGGCTGAACGGATTTCGATGAAAATTGGAATATAAATTAAGTTCTTTGTAACTTAGATTATAGGCTATATGGCATTCAAAATACATTATTTAAAAGGGAGGGGGTTAAAAGGGGTCTGAATTAAATAAATCGAAATATCTCGCTTATTATTGATTTTTATGAAAAATGTTACATAACAAAAATTTCTTTAAAAATCATTTCCGATAAGTTTTAGTCTTTGCAAAATGTTGATAGGACTGATATTTAATGAGATACATGAGTTTTAAAATTAAAATAACTGCCATCTAAGGCCGTGTAATGAAATAAACAAATGACTTCGTCTATAAGGGGCCTTGGTCAACAACAATCGAAAGCTATGAATCATAGCCTACAGAAAATGTTTCTGTGTTCGTATGAAGCAATATCGGAAGCTAAATTAACCGATTTGTATAATTAATTATTATTTCACCATTGGAAAGTGTAGTTTCTCTGTATGGACATAATGCTATAATGTTATTACAGAACTTCTGAGTGAATTGAGGACAGGTAAGATTAAAATAGCTTCTTATGCACTGAAAACTTGATAGGCTATGCTGTGTATTCGTTTCCTGTATTTCTTAAAATAATGTTTATCTCAGAGAATTAACGACCAACGAGAGTGTATTGATTTAGTATGCAGTAATAATACGTTAGCTTAGCATTTCATTATTTTATAATCCAAATTTTAACTATGCACAATTGAATCGAGCTAAAATACATAAAATACATAATAATGCATTAAATGCAATGCAAAAAATTTGGTTAACGAGCCAAGCAGATTATGTTGCCCTGTTGTAAAATAAAATTTGTTCCTCCTGAGATTCAAGAGCCCCCATAACAAATTGAAAACTTACTTATCGGGGTACATCCGTTATCAACTCACTTTTTATATAATATAAAATAATATAATATAATATAATATAATATAATATAATATAATATAATATAATATAATATAATATAATATAATATAATTCAAGTTATTTAAGTTATTTGAAGGGTTCAGAACCATAGTGGGCCAAGCGCCATTTACTGAATACGTAGAAAACAAGAGTTAAAATTAAGTTATTACCATAATTCAATGGAAGCATATAACAAGTAAAATAAAGTATACACATTAAATGTAAATGATGTCAATGTTCATTGAACTAAGGATGCATGTAATAAAAATTAAGAAACATGTTAAAGGAATTGTCATTGCACCAAATGAGTGCTCTGTAGACCAAAATGATTCCATTTTAATTATTTAAATATAATTGAAATTAAGCAACATATTAAACGATTTATCCTTCTATCAAACACGAATATTCTCTGGATCAAATGTCCTATTTTAATTATGTAATTACTTTATATTTATTTCTAACGGATGCAGCGGAGCGCACGGGTACGGCTAGTCTATTAATAAAAATAGAAATTTAAATAGCCCATTTTGTCACATATAATGCCATCTTTTGGAATTTGTGCTTCCCTGGGAAAATCTGAGACAGAACTACTATTAAGTTGTTAAGTTAATAATTTGGCATAACAAATTACTTTCGTCAACTACATATAAAGGGATAACTTTTTACTCCTTTTTTTTCTACAGTCATGAAAAAGTGAACTCTGTCCCTGTTCATATCTTCTTTCTTTAAGACAAAACGTAAGTGCTGTACGTGATGGAAAAAGGATGTCCTTCCTTGGTATTCTGAATTCTGGCAACCCTGCCTAGGCGGTAGAGGACATCACATTTGTACATTTTAAAAAGAAAACAGGACAGAGTGTAGGCTTTCGTGTAACTTATATATATATATATATATATATATATATATATATATATATATATATATATATATATATATATATATAAGTAAGTTTAAAACATGCTCAAAATTTCATCTCATTCATTAGTCACGACTGTGTATGTACTACATTACTGAACAATTTACATTGTTGCTACTTCTTTTCTTACTTATTATAGGTTTTTATATTTTGCTGGCGTATTGTTGCTGTACGTACTGTATAAACATTAGAAGAAAAATTCCTCTTCAGTCCCTCTCCACGAATACTGTATTGTAAATACTTTACGTACTATATTTCTGTTACGCTTTTTAAAGCTTTAACTCTATTCTGTTCATTAGCCTTGTAAGTGTGCAGGCTAAAATTTACAGATATGAAAGTTTTATTTAAAAAAACAAACAAACAAAAACCGGTTTGTGCGAATATCGGCTATAATGACCGTAAACTGGCGGTCCCTTCGGAGTCGTTATAACCGGTTTCGACTGTACATTCAGTAAGATATAAGAGACCAACGGTTGTAGTTCCTCAACCGATGGAAGGAGCTTTAGGATCATTAAAAGAAAAATACAGTGTCTTAGGATTGAAATGATGTACCTTTGTTCCAGAAGCAAGCGTAGTAAGCAGTGAAATGCACGAACAACGCTGATTAAATATTAAGCACATAAGATCATAACTATTAATCTCACGCATGGTAAAAAACGCTGCAATTTTTAAGCAGCACGAGCAGTAAAGTCAAGCACTATTAACGTAACAAGAGAAAAGCAATCTTCACACTATCCCACTCTCCTTAGAACTTTAGTTAAATCCTTTTTGTTGCGGAATCTTGGAAGAGAATTTGGAAAATAAAATATTTTGTGGCTGCTACGCATAAGTTTGGGGGCCGCGTTATCCCAGTTGAGTGTGTTTATATTGCATGAAATATTAGCTTCACCTTGCCACGTACACAATCAGCGCAACTTGGCCAACAGCGCGGTTATATTTCTCTCGCTTTAGGGGTTGAGGTTAAAACTTTCTTCTTTTTTATTCTGTGAAAACTTAAAGAGTTAATATATTTATGACCGCCATTTCAACTTGGGATAGAACAAGGAATGGGCTTCACATATCACCCATAAAGAAGCGAGAGTTATCAACTTGGCTCCGATGGGAAGGAAAGTCTTATCTAGATAGGGTCAGCGATTTCTTCGGATAAAAACAAAGAATTTACGGGTTTTTCAACAAAAGACTTCTTTTATTCTCCTCTGAGAGCTTCCCGTGTGTATTTTTCTTCACGAACTATTGTATACTTAAATTTTTATGTATTCTTGGCATATTCCTAAATGAGATCTCTCAAGTTTTGATGTCTCTCCCTCGAAGCACTCATAAATCGAGCGCGGAGTTCAATATAACCTAAGGGGCTTCCTTTTCATTCACGTTCTGTATTGGAGAAAGTGTCTGTTAATTTTGGAGGAAGTCTCTAGAGACAGATTCCGCTGCTATTGTGCAAATTGAAACAGAATAAATCTGAAATTACTTCATACTTCTACAAACGACTACCAATTGTATCCCGACTCCACCAACTGCAATTATATATCCAGCACTATTGAAATGAACTGTATACTGCTATAGAATTTATAGAAATACCGGTAAACGAAGCAGTGGACATGTAATTAAAATATAGATTAAGCGTTTACAATACGCGAAGTAGTGAGAGATCTCTGTCGGGTAAATACAAGTTCGGTCCAATCAAATACAACACCTGAAATTCTGTCCGGGGTTTAGAAAGGCACAGTACTAATTGCGAACTATGTATTTAGTAATTTATTTTACGACGATTTATCAACAGCTTTGGTTATTTAGCGTCTGAATGAGATAAAGGTGATAATGCCGGTGAAATGAGTCCGGGGTCCAACACCGTAAGTTACCCAGCATTTGCTCATATTGGGTTGAGGGAAAGCCCCGGAAAAAACCTCAACCAGGTAACTTGTCCCGACCGGGAATCGAACCCGGGCCACCTGGTTTCGCGGCTAGACGTGCTAACCGTTACTCCTCAGGCGTGGACCCGAACTATGTAGGTATAGAATATATATATATATATATATATATATATATATATATATATATATGTCACCACTCGCTGAAATTGGTAACGAGTAAGCGGTGCAACGAAATATGCATCCTCGTGCAGAAGGGAGAGGTAGAAAGCATACCGGGCCTTCAGCCATGGGTGTACGCTGGTGCTGTAAGAGACCTGCGGCTAAGAGACGCTAGCCCGAGGGTACAATGTGCTGATGACCGCTGGCATATATTATGAACTGGCTGTCGTATCGAATCCGACATGTTTTCATGTTGGTATGATATCGATATGATATCGTAGCTACGACGAACAGTTGTGAATCTTTCCATGCAAAGTTAAATGGCTTATTCTACAACGCTCACCCTAAAGGCTGGTTCACAATAAAACGAGAGCGGAAACGACATCGAGAACGAGAACGGAAATATTGTTAAAATAAATGTATTTAAATGTGAGCATTCACGCTTAACAATTGTGAATGTTCACATTTAAATACATTTATTTTAACAATATTTCCGTTCTCGTTCTCGTTGTCGTTTCCGTTCTCGATTTATTGTGAACCAGCCTTAACATCTTTCAATTAATATTCGTTCTAAAACGAATTCAAATTGACACGTACAGGTACATACAAATTAGAAGTCCAGCAATAAAAATAATACCATACCAATTGACCGGCTGAGTGGAAAAAGGATAATAGCCTATTGCAGTTACCTCAGTTTCAGGGAAAACACAAAAACACTTCACTGGCGAAACTAAAAGTTTTATTGCAAAGTTTACTATTACACAATTGTACGCCTAGTCAGTAACTACTCAGTCGCAAAATACCAAATAGAAATGATAATTACTTCATGAATTATTAAGAACCAAATGTGCTCGAAAGTTATCTTTTTTCTAACTCAATAATTTTACAGCAGATAATATTGTTAATAATGACAATATCACAACAAAAATATTTATTAGTGAATTAAAACTTTAAAGTGTATAACAAGGAAGCAACTAAAAATAGTGAAAAAATCACAAAAAGGCTTTAAATACAAGAGAATGTCACAGAGAATGAAACACAAGCCCAGTTGCTTACTGACAAATGATTATTATTGTCAACTCAATTCTGACTAGGCCTATGTATAATTATGTTCCTGATTCAGATATTTTGCGGGTATGTTTAGCACTCAAAGCGGCACTATAACATCATTTTACATTGATTCTTAAAAAACCCGCTATGAAAGTGCAGAAGTCGCTAAATTGCTATATTGTAAAATGCTGTTACTTGTATATTGCCGGTTTGATTGCTAAAAAAGCCCTTTAAATCCCTATATCAGAAATAACTGCTTGGAGAATATTCCCTTATCACCCTTACAAGTACAAACTTACAGTTCATGTTCTCCGAATTTCGCTGTTATTCTACTCACAGCTGACTTAGAAATAATGGCCGAGTTGGATGGGATTCGTTACAGAAGTGTACATTCCTTTTCTTTTCTGTATGTATTCTGTCACTAAATCCAATCATTATCAGGATCTCAATTATCTCATTTTCTGTTAAGAACTCTTGTTTTATGGTGATATCGTGAACATAACTGTTTCATAACATAATAATCATACTGTTTCTGTATAGAATAAAATATGAAGTATGAACTATTGTATACAAATGATGCTCATTGAGATGTTATTAAAAACCTGCAAGTATTCACTGAATAACTTTATGATATCTTTACTGTGTTAACTTATGGAATTTTCCTTGCTAATTAGTTTCGAAGTGGTATCCTTCATTGTCCGGTCTAGTGAAGATACCGCGTTGTCTTCTAATTTTCTGTTGTGGTGAAGTGTGTTGATGATTGTGTCGAAAAGGATATGTGTTTTGAATTTCAGCTGAGTGTTCAGGATATGATGTGGGTGTGTTTTTGTATGTTTATAAATTTCATATTGTCCTAAGGTGTTAAGTTTTTGGTTTTTTGGTTGGATGTGTAGTATTTTCATGTCAGTGCCTATGTTGCTGTAGTTGTGATTGGAACACTCAACTGAATTTAAAAATAGATACCCTTTTCGACACAATCATGAACACACCTCACCATAACAGGAAACTAGAAGACAGCGCGGGATCTTCACTACACTTCGGACAATGAAGGACACTACTTCGAAACTAGTCAGTCAGGTAAATTGCAAAAGTTAACACAGTAAAGATAATATCATAAAGTTATTCAGTGATTATAAGTGTCGAAAGAGTATATCGAACAATGAATAATAATGAAAGTATTCGTTTAAAATGTTGTCTATGATGTCATAACTCACACAACAACGTCGCAAAAATATTATGTTTCCATAAAGAACTCCTTTCTAAATTCAACACATGACGTGTTTAAGATTTTTGCCGAAAATCCCCTTATCCAATTGTAAGTACATTTATGAGCCACTTTTTAAAAACAGTGTATAATATTTATATGAATTTTTTACGACACTACAGATGTTAGCGATTAATGGATGACTGACGGAATTGTAGAGCAAAAAAATATATGTAATTAGTTGAACCTACCTCCAAAAATAATTCGTAGGATTCAAGGTAATTTAAATCTCACTTAACACAGTTTTTGTGATCACTTTATAAGGATACATTTTGTGTTCGATATTACGGATGTTGCTACCGAAAGCAAGAAGTCAAGGTCTGTGAAAGTGTGATCTACAGGTTACCTTGACAGAGGCATCGGGAAGAGGGAATAAGAGAGGAGCAGTAAGGATACAGATTAAGGGGAATAACACAAAGTAGAAGAGGCAGATGGAAGATGACACGTGATCAAAGAGGCAGGGAACTTAACGTCAGGGATGTTATTATAGGAAAAGCTGCTTCAGCTTGTATAATTACGCGGAATATTTGCGCCTGTTAGTAGTTTCCGCGCGACTTGAGAGAAAGCTTTGGCTAAGTAAACAAGTGTTAACAGCAGGGAGCTGTGTAACAGTTCTGCAAGAACAGTTTGATGAGCTGACTCCACGCTAATGCCTCAGCACATAGCCTTGTGATCCTGCAACCTCTCATACCAGGGCATATGTCCGACAGAACTGTCTTAAAAGCAGCGAGACCTTCGGAATTCTTACTGCGAAATAAGCATTTCGAACCTACACCAACATGAAGCTTCACGGTATTTTACTGTGTTGCTAGAATAAATAATAAACAGGTGTCGTGGATCTTATAAAAGATAAACTAAGTAAATTTCAATACGCTTCAATTTCAGACAACAATAAGCTTTCAGGTATGTATGTATGTATGTATGTATGTATGTATGTATGTATGTATGTATTTATGTATGCATGCAAGTTATGTATGTAAAAAAAGGTCTCGCAAGCAGGGAATACCGACGGAAGGAATGCGAATGAAACACTACATAAGGAAGAGCAGGCGACAGGAAAGGTCACCAGATATCTTGAATGATATTCAAGAGTACAGTTGGAAGAGAAATGACATCGATAGACTCAGTCTTGCGTTGTGATAGTTACATTACGACTTTAGTTTGTTCCATTGCATGTGAATACGTGTCTTGTATCGCACGGTATTATTATTTCATTCGTAAACATATGTTGCGCGTTTAATTAGCTTCGAATTTTTCTCTTGCTACGTTCTTTATTTCCACAGCGATGTCCTCATTTGTTCATCTTCTTGGAAGACATAGTACTTCCATCTGCTCGCACCTCTCGCCCCTCGGCGTGCCTACATACACACGTCAAAACAGACAGTAACGTCACCACTGCTTTTCAGTAACCGTTCCTTGCGCGATCTGTATGTATGTATGTATGTGTGTACATTATATTTATTTTCGAGGAAAAGTTACTCTTTGAACTAACTTTATTGTTTCAAATAAACATAATTACATACTTTTTTTATGTCCCGTGCCGTGGCGTCGTTGTCTAAGGCACCCTGCCTAGGACCCGCGTTACGGAATGCGCGCTGGTTCGGGTCCTCGTGAGGGAAGAAATTAGTTCATGAAATTTCGGCCAGTGTATGGGACCGGTGCTCATTCAGCATCGTCATCTTGATGCACTTGGGGAGCTACAATACCTAGCGAAAATCCGGTTTCGCAAACCAGCTATAACGGCTTGGAGGATCATCGTGCTAACCACACGATACTTCCATTCTGGTTGGATGATCGTCCACCTCTGCTTCGGCATGTGGACGTGAGACCAGCAGCCGGGTGGTCGGTCTTGGCCCTTCAGGGCTGTAGCGCCATGGATTTACTTTACTTTTGACAGACTTTGATTTGGTTTAATTTGTATAGTGTTGTGGAGTAACCAAATTCCAATAAGATGTTACAATAATGTCCAAATGTATAAGGTATTATGTATTAGGATTTATTTGCAGTACATAAGTACGACAGTTACTCATCACATTAATTTTATTAATTGTAATATCTTTGCAGGACCTGCAACAGAACGTATTCCGATCGGGAAAAATGGTTGAAATCATCATTATACTGTAGTTAGAACACGCCAGCTTTGCTGAGATGTCTGTTGCGCAGGCGATCGATTTGCACTATTGGAACTACTGCACGTTCATTATTTTAATTTTTACGATAACGCAGAAATATCTAAGAAATGGTAGCTGTTAGTAGGATTTTAATGATTCAATTTTAATAGTAATTGTACACTTCATTACCCTTATAAACAAATGCAAATATTTCATTCTATTCTCTCTGCCTGCTAGATTAAATAAATAAATAAATAAATAATAATAGTAATAATAATTATTAATATTATTATTAATATTAGGCCTATTATTACATAATGCACATACATACATGCATAGATGCGTGGGCCTGTGCAGAATAGACACGCAATTCCGTTTGCACCAGGGAGTACCAATCTGAATTTCGGGTATGTACCTTTTTGTGTTAATTCCATCTCAATGAACCATCGATTTTCCATTGTGTAACTTTCATCTGTATACATTTCTGTAGCGGCAAAGGCTATTTTATATAGGTATAGCTTCGATTACTCTATGTATGCGTATACTGTACCGGGTTATATTTCGTATTTGTAGGTTGATTTGAGTTCAAAGTGAAAGTAAATATTTTTTTTAAGTATCTACCGTTTGTTTGCTCTACTTGATTACTGGGCAGGATGTTGTTGAATGTTTTATGCATACTATTTTTAAACTTCCTATCAGACTACTTGTCTAACTTGAATGATATTCTGCAATTGTTTACTTCCTGCCTAAACTTAAAAAGAAATCTTGCACGCCAGGTAGAAATCCCAGTTGAAAGTTCTCACAAGGTAAATACGTAGAAAATGTAAAATGATGGCCGACAAACACACAATCAAATGTGCCGCTTACTAGCACTCGGATAACCGTGTAACTTACACTAAAGTAATCTATGTAGAAATCTAAGTAGCTGCTGTAGATGAGTGTCCATTGTGAACAATGTAATGTGCTGTACTATATTTATTTGCCAATAGTAATCCAGTATGAGAAAGAAGATCCAAGATAAAATGTTAATATTTAGTCCATAGGTGTATGTACGTACCCGCGGGGGAAGAAAAACATGGAAATTGGTATCAAGCAGGTGTGCTCCAATGGCCTGACAAAGAAACTGTTTCAATGCAGGTTTTAATCCATATTGGTTGTTATTCTATCCAGAGAACATCTACAGGGACATTTTTTCACTTTTACTTCAATTTTTATTGTACCTTTGTTTTTGAATGTACTTCCCTCCCATCCCTTTTACTAGTAAACTTCCACCCCTCCTCACACAGAACCAAGGCCTCATATGCAGTCAGAGACGTTCTGTCATAGTAGGCCTAAACAGTACTGAGTGAGTACAGTACGTTCCAGAAATATGGTCGCATTTTCCAGTGAAGAAAGAGCATTCATTATTTTCGCACAGCTACTGTTACGTCGTTCGGTTACGTCGCATCCCGGTTTCCCTCACCCATTTATACTGGCGTCTCTGTAAAGGCTAGTGGCTACATAATATTATACAAAAATATTTAAAATAATTTAAATAAAAGGGCCTCGTTAAGCAACTGTCACGTGATTTTCCCCCTTTCAACGATCCTGTGACATAACTACTTGGACGGACAATAGATAGCATATCTGAATAAATTTATCTGTGCGGATCGGGAAGAATGAATTTACAGTATGTAAGGTACTCTGTTATAGAGTAGGTAGAGAACTATTTCAACGTGAGCAGGATTATGGCTCCCTAAGTTGCCTGATTTGAGTGCTTTGCATTATTTCTTTACGGGTTATTGTAAAACAGTTGTGATTGGTAAACATCCTACAACAACAGAAGAATTAAAGAATTACATTCAAGAAACAATGCATTCTATTTCCGAAGATATGCTTAAAAACGTCTTCGATAATATGCACAAAAGAATTGAAGTCTTTATCGAAATGAATAGTCACCAATTTCAACAGTTTGTTTAAATATCCAGATTTCGGTTATTTTTCAATTTAAATGCACTCACCATTTTGTATGTTAATGTGCTGTACACAGTATACTATACATTTCGTAATGAATACGTCCGACTGTATATTTCAGTTAATGAATAAAAAAACACTTTACTGTTAATACTGTACTATATTTAGAGTAGATATAAACCGAACGAAAATTATAAAAATAAAAATCGTAATATTTACTAGTTTACGTAAATAGATGTACTACTTTTCTTCCCTCCTATACCTAGTAAAGTGATTTGTTCTTATTTTACGCTAGTGTCATCAAACTCAGATCGTGGAAGGAGTAACAAACAGTGTTTCCGATCCTCAACCGTTAATTCGAAGGTATAGCCAGGTTAATATTAGAAATATTAGTAAAAATAAAATGATGTCCCTGTATATGTAGTAAACAACGTATTTATAAAAAAAAAAGTCTTACAATTCTACTCACTACGTTTTGATAGCATTTTTTTTTTATTTTAGGGATCTAAACAAAGTGACAGCTCGTAAAGCCTACAGTCTCCTTTCAACTACAAATTATTTATAGTTGGGTTCTTACGAGATATTTTCTTCTAAAGATAATGGTAATTTACACAAGGGATATCATGAAATTCTGGTTTAAGTATTCACTTTATAATACACGTCGCGGTCTAAGACATCCTCCCTAGGACTCGCGTTACGGAATCTGCGTTGGTTCGAGTCTTCGTGGAGAAGGAGTTTTCTTATCAAATTTCGGCCGGTGTATGGGATCTGTGCCTACCCAACATAGTGATGATTTTGGAAATCCGGTTTCCAAAACCAGCTATAATAGTTGGGGGGATCATTGTGCTGACCACGTAACTCCATTCTGGTTTGGATGATCGTTCACCTCTGCTGAGGCATGTGGACGTACGGCAGGCTTGTCGGACCTGGCCTTTCATGAACTGTTCGCGCCAAGGATTGGATCGAAGAATATTTATATAAACCCTTGTAAAGATATGTCTTTAGCAGCGTAATCGCATGCATAATGAAGGGCGAAAATATTTCTGAAGTTTGTAGTACAATTTTTCCATTGATTTAGCTACTTTCTTCCGTCAATTCGTAATTAAAGCATCATCGTAATTGTGAGCAATCACTTCAGAGGAAATCTTCATTAAATAAAAACAACATAAACGTACATATTTTGATATTAATGAATCTAAAGACAATCTTTATACCACTTCGCATTGTTCAGACGATTAATGTTCTAAATTTATGATCCTAAGTAAATAAATGCACCACAGGGCAATACTGCATCTACTAATAGTAATAACTCAAGATGTGCAAGATTGCGTAACATTATCTGCTCCAACTATTGGCTGAGGGGAAATTGTATAGAAGCCTGAAATGAGATATTTATCGCCCCAAGGGTGGTACTGTAACGCCAGTCCAAGAGACACAATGGGCATGGGAATTAAGATAACCCTTTGTCGTGCGCCTGGTCTCACATCAAACCCTCATTAGTCAATTACAAATTATACAGCTGAATGCTGTCATATTACCAATTCAATTGCAACAGAAATATCGGACATCAATAATCAATTAATGATAGTCGGAAATGTAACTATATTGGTTATCAACGAAGTTTGACATATGTTCATTTCCTCTGTACACAATAAAATTATGATGTTAATTGAATGGTCATCGAATCCTTAAAAAAAATAATACTTGTGTACATTTTACAGGAAGGATGGTCAGTTTTGGTTAGTGGGAAAATATTCGCACTAGCATAATGCATAGTCGGCTATCCTATGCTTACAGCGCATGCTCTGATGTAGCAGAGCGGAGTTTGTTGATCATGGCACTGCCAATTAAGCTAGATATATTTGAGAGCAGAAATGGTGAATGGGAGAAGAATTCGGGGCAGATGATGATGTCAGATGATAGACGACATTAAGATATCGATCGTCTCACAGCGTTTCCTAGAGGCATAAAAGCTGGCCAAAAATACTAAAAGCCACTTTAACACTTTTTTTTTACCAATTTTTGGTACCAACTGAAAGATAATATCATATTAACAATATATCAGGTCTACTTGCTTATCTTAGGACAGTATTTCTCAACTAATGGCTCGCGTTCCGCTGGGTATACTTGAACACTGAAGTGGTAGACCCAGTTTTTTTCGTCCATAATAAAGGCGCTTAATTTAACACTTTATATATATTATTAGCAAAGCTCGGAAGTTGGGGACTTGTGTCTTTGAACGTGGCTAAGCGACCGGACTTCAATGTCAACAAACTCCCGCTTCCAGCACGGAGGTACTGTCAGGTCTGCTATAAAAGTGGTTCCTGGCTGGAACAACATAATGATAATATTATGATAGGTTGAAACATCTAATTTTATAGCATATATATAAATAAACATGCAAAATACATCAAATTTACAGTTCTGCTCTGTACATTTCATTACAGTGTATGACTACATGCATTCGAAGATTTTCGAACCCATAAATTCTTCGTCTGTTAGTTAAACATGATTTGAAACGAAGGAAACTTATTTCCACGTCACATGAAGTGACGGGAGCAAACTTTAATTTTTTTATTTTATTTATTTTAACTAGCTACCTAGTGAGTACAAATTGCATTTATAAAATAAAAATGTTTCTAGCCACTACCGTAAGAGTCAGGCTCGTGTACGGTGTGGTCTTAGTGAATAATATAACATAAAATTTACAAGGACAGTTTACTAAATACAGTAATTAACTTAATTCAAACCAATAAGTACAACACAAGAGCAAGAATAAAGAAGAAAGGGAAAACGAGAGAAAAATACACATTTAATATAAATTGACAATCCGACAGAAGCCAGTGATATTCAATAAAAACATGAATATAGTCGATAGAAATAAAAGGTAAAAAAAGTACATTTGTTACTATTATATATCATGGATAATTTTACAAAATTCTTTTTTAAAAGTTTCAATTTTAAAAAATTTCAAATTTGGAAAATGGTTTGAAATTTTATTATAAAGTCTTGGGCCTAAATAAAATATTGAATATTTCACTGTCACTGTTTCCTGTTCGATTTTCAGCAGATCTCGTATCTGAGAAAGATAAGTATATCCTAAATTTTTCTCGCAAATAGTTTTCAATTAGTGTATCACTACTAGGGAAGGTCCCTCTACGACTTGATCCATGGCTATGGACAAATTCTCCATCAATTTAAAGGACTGCAATGTCTTTCAATGAATGCCCGTTTCAGCTCTAGTTTATGTGTGGTACAACTTACAAGATATAAACTCTGCATTAGAAGAAAATAATGTATCTTCTCAGAATTCCTCCACGAAATTCTGTACCTAAAATTTAAGAAATGCATTTTCAAACTTCCATAACACCCATTCGAATAACACGTATTTTCTAATTCCTCAAACAGACCGTTTACCTGTAATTCTCTTAATGTCATTGGCTTCGACGTGACACAGTTTATTCGTTCGTCTTCTTGCCATTCGATGTGACCACTTTCTTAGTACAAACGACTGTCCCTGAGCACTTGCAGCGTGAGCTTTGTGTACGTTATGCCTGTAACCTTACTCAAGCACACGACACACAAGTCCCCAAGATCCGAGCTTTGATTATTAGTATTCATTGAATTAATCTGTGCATTAAGTATTACAAACATTTTACGATTATGTTCATGACTGTTTAATAGTAACTTTTTAAAGGTTGTTACACGTTAAAGTAACTACACTGTTTATTATATTTATAACGGAGGCACTTAATAAATAATAAATTCTAAGTGAGCACGTACACAATACAGATTCAGAAACACTTTTAGCACTTTAGTAGGGTAAAGAATGTTCATTGATCACTGTTACTAGTATTGGTGCTGTCCTCCCCTCCGAAAGTTGTGACTGCGCTTGCAGTAGGCCTGAGCCGTCCCTTGTTGTTTCAGAACTCAATAGGTTTATGACTTCCACATGTAGTATCCTTTTCTTGTATTTTGTTCGGTTCTCTTGGCGGAAGGATGTTATAAAAGGATCAGAGCTGGCAAGGAGTCGATTGAATACATCCCGATTAGTGGCCTCTCTTGAAATCTTTCTGGCATACTGTTCACGAAATTGCTTAAGGTGTTTATATCTTGCTTCTTGTGCTTCTTCCGACATTTGTCCAATTGAATGATAAATTTGCAAAACGACTTAAGTCCACATTTTGGGGGTTCTGAGTTGAGAGCATGATTATGCTACTATGTGCAAGGGTCATCGTTTAGTAACAGAATGACTTTAATCCACGACTTTTGTATAGTTTTCCTTAGCAGCAGAATGTTTGGTTAAGGGGTAAAGCGAATTTAGTCTTGGTCTTAAGTTCTTTTGCCTGTCAAGTACTGAAGAAACTTACATAATATGTAATTTTAATTATACAATCAGCTGACAAAATATTTTTTTGTCTTATCATTGGTAATTCTTCAGTTGAGAAAATTTATTACGTTTGAAAAACAGAGCATGAAAATGAAAAGCAATATGTTCAGTATTCGTGCTAAACTTGTAGCTGAAGTAAAAAGTATTTCAAAATGGAACCAAGTTAAGTATCTAGAGAGAGAGGATTTTCGTGCTGTCACATTTGACTACATGAAAAATGTATGCTTGCCTAACACCAGTTCAGGATATGTACTACGATCGCCAGCTCACCGTCTCAGTTTTCTCTGTGCACAGCATGAAAACTAGTGAAATGTCATTTTGTGTCTACCATGACGGACAGGCCAAGAAACGTCTTAATGAGGTATGTAATTTTCTCCTGCACACTACTTCGATAACTATATCACATCCAGTAGCCTATATTAAAGAACTGTGGTTGTTTTGCGACAGTTGTCCGGGACAAAATAAGAACAGCTCACTAATCAAATTCTTAATGGCAATAAGTGCTCAGAAACATTTCAACATCATACTTTTCTCCATCAGAGGTCTGTGCTCTTGTGATTAAAAAATTGTTCAAAATAATGTTGTTCAACAATTGCAATAAGGTTATTTTATGATTTTGGTATAGGCTAAAAACATTTAGTTAAACATGTTTATGTGTCAATAACCTAATAATTATTATGCAGAATTGAAGTTAATTTGCAGAACAACTTAAGTCCTGAAGATAATTAATTTTTTTACAACCTGAAGAAGAGTACAAAAGTAAGAATTTGTATACTAAAAATTTTTCTCTTACATATAAAAAATTATATTGTAACAATATATGGTTCAGCGAAGTCAAAAACAGTTTTCTTTAATTTTCTCAAAACTACTTCTAAGGACATAAGTCGTTTTGTAAATTCACCATTCAATTGCAAATAATGCCTCGGAAATAATAGTCGAACCATGAATGTGTATTTTATGTACAGTGACATGCATGGGGTACCAAGAGTACAGTGAGACAAATAATCTGGCAGTCTCAGTTGCATATTTTTCAAATTCATTTGTGTTTATTTCAGATCCACAGGATATGGTTTTAAGTATAATTCCACATCTGTAGATGAGATTCCTGTCAATGCCGGTTATTTCTGCACTTACTTTATTTTTGCAGCGAATGTTAAATTTTTCGCAATCTCTGCAGATTTTCTTACATTTTGAGTTTTTCTACGCTTAGACCTACTACTGCTCTCCCCAAACTTTTCCTGTGGTCCTCCTCGTTTCTGTAGAGTAGGTTTTATATCACATACAAATTCTTTATCTAATCACTGCTCTTTTTTTTAATCTATCACTCATCCTGTTAGATTTATCGATTCTGCGAAACTAATTAATGCAAAAATGAGAAACATGTCTTTCTAAGAATTTAATTTGATCATGGGAGACTTCTAGACCGATTTTTGTAATAAGAAACTGCAATACTATGTCTTTCTGCTTCTTACGACCACTTTTTTCCTTCTGTAAAGTATCAAACAACAATTCTTTTCTTTTGCAACGGTACCCCATTCTGAAACCAAAATAAATGACTAGAAATTTGTTATTTTTTACTTTTATAACTATTTGATAGCCAAATTGAACATAGCTTTGCTGTAGAGAAGTAATTAACTAATACTGAGAATATTCGTATTTTAGACGATTAATTTTAAATACGCAAATGCATATATTTATCTAAATTTTATCAAAAGGGGCAAATATGGGCAATTTTACCTTTCAAGATCATTAAGTAAACATGTCAGACTACACATTGGTCAAGGAAATAACACGGGGCAACATGAGGCAATTTTTGCTGGTCTGCATAAAGACCGAACTTAAGGAATCACAAAATCAAATTCTACATAATATGATTATGATTCCTCAGCGAAGCATAATATACTTAATCATTATAATAATAACCAGGGAACGGATTTATATGGACTAAAAATATATGAAATATGTAAATATATATGTAGTTATTTTTACCAAAATATGGAATTAAATATGGATTTTTACCAAAATATGGAATTAAATATGGACTTAAAATTATAAAAAAATGACTATGTACGTTAAATATTGGTACATTTTAATCAAACTAAACAAAAAATATAATGGACGTACCTTATCTTCCAATGTAGTTTCAACAAAACACAATTTTTATTGTCTGTTACCATAACAATAGGTTACAAACATTTCTTTCAAGTGCTGAAAAGTGAATCTTCTTCTATTGTCTCTGAGGATAGATTTATACTGACTAAAAGAGCGTTCGACGTCACAAGAAGTAACTGGTACATAATTCAATTTCACAATGTCTGCTGGGGATAAGTCCAAGTTAATCTTCACTGTTGATTCACCACTCATCACAGCAACAACCTTTTGTAGTTCTTCATATCCAGGGTTTTTTGAAAGTACAGTGTCCACCTTAGCTCTTACTGCATCTGCAACTTTACCTCTACCACGATTCAGTTGTTCCACAGTACTATTTATAATTTCAAAACTTTCAGATAGTGAAAGGTGCCTATTTTGGAGACTTTTGAGCGTTTTTATGATGCATGAAAATGTATGCTGAATGTGAGCTAAGTCATTCTTCACACTTATGTCACAGGTAACTGTTTTCGCAGTATCAATTGAGACTGCATCTTCAGAGTCCAATGCAAGGAGAACATTGTTAATAGAGTCTATATGTTCGGCATAATATTCAACTGCTTCTAGCCATGTACCCCATCTAGTTAAAATTGGCTTTGGTGGCAATGGAATTTCAGGGTACATTTCTTTCAACACGTTAACTCTACTGGGAGCTTTGAGAAATACTTTTTTCACTGATGAAATCAACAAATCTACTTTAGGGAAATTGTCTCTGACCACTTCTGCCACACGATGAAATGCATGCGCCACACAAGTAAAATGAGTCAATTTAGGATATACAACAGATAATGCTTGTCCAGCTTTGACCATATAAGGGGCAGCATCGCTAATAAAGAATAACACATTATCGTACATAATACCCTTTGGCCACAGGATACCCATAGCTTCGTTGAACAGTTTAACTATAGTTTTGTTATTGCACTTTTCTAGAACATCACAATGTAAAAGAATTCGTTCAGAATATTGTTCACTTAACAAACCGATAACTACATTACCAACAAGTCTACCTTCTTTGTCGGGAGTCTCATCAATGGAAACCCAAATTGAACTATCTTTAATTTCATCTCTTATCTTCTGTATTGTCTCATCGTAGATGGATGGAGCATACGTCTTCCTAAGTGTTGACTCATCCGGGATTGTATGTTGAGTATATTTTTCAAGGAATTCCCTGAAGACCTTATTCTTTAGTTTGTAGAGAGGAATATCAGCAGAGATGAGAGAACGGCACAGGTCGATGTTAAACTCAGATCTTACATTCGATGTTGTTGGTTGTGTTAAAAACAATTGTCTCTGCTTGGAATTTAGTTGTTTGTTGGCCTGATGTTTACTAGTTGTAATGTGTTGTTGCACCAGGAACTTTTGTGTAGATGATACTGCACACTGACACAAATTACAAAATAATATTTTATTGTCAGTTGATAAACCATCTTCTTTAAATTCTGAAATGTAACTTGTTAGTTTTGATTTTAAATTGACTGAATGACGTACTTTTGGCATATTTACCGTCTTTATAGTATGATTTACAAAACTGAACCTATGTGTACTCTGACTGGCATTTAACTGTTGAGCTGCACAACTGAAGTCTGTTAAAAATTTTAAATTAAATTAATACAGTTTTGTAACTTACTTTCCCATTGTTGATAGGACTGCTAATTTTCAAATAACTCTGATGTTAAAGGGATTACTGAACATGTGTTTAAATCTCTATTGTTGAAATGTATTTTTAAAAGTTAATGGAATTTTGTTTTGTTTTATTGTTAAACCTAATAAACCTAATGGACTGTTTTATATGAAATATGGAAAATATATGGAAATTAACGAAAATATGTACTAAACTCTAAAATATGGAAAAATATGGAAAATAAAAGTAGGATTTTTCAACCCTACACATTGTGAAACATAAAGATAATGCAAAATATAAATTATATTAGCTTTATAAGTAAATATGTATTTACATATAAATCCTTTCCCTGATAATAACGTATTCTTAATTCAGAAACATAACTCTAACAATCCATAATAACATTTACCTGAAAATCAACCACAGAAGTACAAAAAATAATAATTGAAATTCTAATTGAAAAACACACAATCACAACACAGCAAAAACGACACTTCATGCACTACTTTCAAAGGTTCGAATACAACTGCGTAGAATTAGACCTGCTACGAAGGTGGCTGTTTTATGACCGCCAGACCTTGCAGATAGTAGGGGTATATTGCAAACGCCATAAAATTAAAAGTGAAAAAATCATTTTTGGCCAGCTTTTGAGCCTCTTGGAAACACTGTGCTGGTTCAAAAGTGCGACAAATCAAAGAACAAGTTCTGAGATATCTTCAGTTGAAAGTTTCAAATAAATCACCTAGAAAGAAACAGATTTCTGGTTCATAATCACGACAATTAGAAATGAGTCAGTATTCAGGATGAGTATATCACAATCTTCCAGTTCATTATTAAGAGATTTCGAAATTTAGTAATAATGAATTAATAAAGTCCATAGTTATAATTACTTCTAAAGCAGTTTATTTCGTTTTTTTTTCTTTTCGGTTGTAAATATGGCTGATCTCAACATTGAATCGGAAAGAGCTCCGAAAGGGGCTTTCAGTAGTATAAATAACTAAAAAATGGCAATTTTTGAGTTGTCGCACTTTTGAACTGGACGATCGATATATGAATCATATGGGGAGACTAAGAGGAAGGTAGAAAATGGGAAAAATTGGCGAATGCTGGGTTTGCAGTGAAAGACCTTCCCTTAGGCAGAACACTGCGTACATGTATGTATTTCATTGTAAAAAGAAATTACACAATAATTAATTTGATAGTTTTTTATTATTGTGTTTTGTGAAACGAATTTATTGCGCTGTTTCAAAATTTCGGAGCAACCTATTCCACAGTTTTCATTTTACAACGTCCCAATACAGACTGTCTCCCATGCGCAAACATTGGAGGTCACCAATCAAAATTGACAAGCATTTCTGATATTCACTAAAGTAATTCAATACTATTTCAACATTAGCAATATCATCTTCACGAGTTTGGCTCAATATCTTATTCATACACGAAAGTAATAAGAAACTTCGACTTCTCCTAACAAGAAAACTTCCAACACCAGGTCCAGACAGCCCCCTGAAAATTTGTACGCCAGTAAATACTGTTACAATTATTGATTTACAAAATCGTAGCTCTAAATACAAACTGTAAGGCATAAACGTAAATTCCAAATATAGCCTAATGTAATATTTTTCCATCCAACTAACACTTGCTACAGGCCTATGTCTATGTGTCTTTAAGGAAATCTTACTACAGTTGAGGCAGATAAACTTAACTGTGCACCTGAGAAGTAAAGGGGTGTATGTCCATTTTCATAACTTTTCAGAAGAGCCAAAAAGCTGTTTCTAATTATGTACAACTGTGCATGGCTCATGAAATATAAAACTTAGCATTGTGGTTTCCAGATATGTTATTTAGGCATTTGGTATCATTGTGTATGTGGAATTATGTAACATTTCATTTAATAGTTTCATGCTAAATGAATTATTTATAAAAATAAAATGGACACACGCCGCTTTGTCCATAAAATTTCTTTCGTAGTGTTTCTGGTTTCTTATTTGATTTTTTATGAGATCTGAAATATTTGAAGATTCAAAATGTATTTAGTAGTTCCAACATACTGTACACACTATATAAAGTGTAAGTATGTGTGTTTCAAAGGACTAGTCGAAATGTTACTCTAAATGCAGATTTTAAGCAGTTTTTGGAAATTATTGTTAGCGATTTAAAATTCGTATTTGTAACTAGTTTCTGTCTTTAGCGTAGCGAGGGATGGAAGCTTCCCAGTCCAATTTCTTCTTCCCCTGACGCGCAGGTAGGTTTCACGAGATAACGAATGGCTCATAACAGTGTTAAGTTTGAAGTAGATATATTTAATTAATGTTCACAAATTTACATAAAATAGTTACATTCATATTGTAATTATATTATTATTATATTATTATTATTATTATTATTATTATTATTATTATTATTATTATTAGATAATGGGATATAGTGGTCAATTAGTGTATAAAAATTATGCATAACACAGTTTTGTTCATAAAGAATGGGATTTTTTCAGCTACAAATCCATTTAAAACATTCATATATGGTCGCCATTTTTCTCCTCTAATATACTCTATACTTGTGGCTTGTGCAGCAAATGGTGCTGCAAACTAAGTTCGTTAGACGTTCAAATAAAAATTTTTCACATTTATTTTCAATGAAGAATACCAGACATTTTGAAAGTTATTTACTTCCATAATAATGAAACATACTTCCTCTGAATGGTTTTTTATGCCAAATACTTTTTCTTGAACCTATTCACCTTCAGTTTTTGAGTTTCAACGCGAAAACGAAAGTAGCAATGTCAGGACGATAGCAATAGCTATTTCAGGTCATTGTGGATTGTAGTCGAAAGTTAAAAAAGAAAAAAAAATGTCAGGTTTGCTAAGCTTTCGAACAATAGACATAGCATTTTGGTATAGCTACTGCATGTAGAGCTTGAAATGTAGAGCGTAAAATCATTTTATCCTGCTAAGAGATCATGCTGAAATGACCGGGAGATTACAACATTTTCTAGGCCTCGTATCAGTAAGTAATACCGTTTGGTTTTTCCTTACGAACTGTAATTTTTGCGCTCTCTCGAGCCAATACTGAAGAGAATGACGTATGTAAATATCTACACCACACCGCCATTAAGTATATGAAAAAGACCCAACTGCATTTGATTAATAACTATAAAAATATTTGATTTTTAATAACAATATTATTATCTTACGTAAGTTTTGTAATTATATATAGCTGCCACTCAGTAAATTATAGAAATGAAGATCTGAATTAAGATATTCTCTACATCTACTTATATAACCTCAAAACGTTTCACTTTCATATCATCAATATAGCATTAATATTAGGTATAATTAATGAAAAATAGACGCATCATGACATTAAAATATTTAATTTCTAATGATAATATCATCAAACCACCTCAAGTTTTGTAGATTTTAATATCCAATAGGCTACACAGCTGTACTCACAAAATTATACACTACAGAATCAAACCTGTAAATTCTTTTAGTAAGTTTTGAAGTTTTTAATAACAAATTGAATTTGAGCTCTAAATATGTCGGCAATCCTGCAGGTCATGGCCTTCGTGTAATAACCTATTGTTTATTGTAGTGTTTTTTGTTTTATTCTGAAATTCAATTAGTTCTCAAAAGTGACGTAAGATGGATTTTGGAAAATAGGAAAATGATGTAGGAAAATTTACATTTCACTGAAAACTGCTATTTTTCTGAAAAACTTTGGGTTCCAAGCTTCAAAATGACGGGTCATTTATTAAAATGCGTTCAGCCGTTTTCCCATAATTTCCATTACCACTTCAAATTATATATATCGTCGCTTAAGAACCAATACCGCGTAACTGACAAAATGTAAATTTTACAGGAGAAGGAAAAAACCGATTAAAAACCATAAAAATAACGCAATAGTCTTGAAAAGTGGTGTATGACTATGAAATAGCATAACTAATTTGTAACTAAGTGAAAATGGATGATCATGGCCGTAGACATTTGGCCATGTCACTTACGCGGTATTGGAACTCTGCAGTTGACTACATTTTGTTAGTTACGCGGTATTGTGAGACAACTTTAGCAGCTTCAGGCCACACGCCGACAAGCGTTTTCTTTGTGTGAAAACTGCCTTCTGAAAATATTATTCGTGCTCTTGTATATGCCAATGTGCTATCTGAATTGTTGTCCTACCATCTGACTTGAGGTCAAGGTCGGTAGGCTGTAGCTTGAATCAGCACTAGATTACGTTCCAGACAATGATTGCTGCATTCTTAGTCAATCAAATGCTGAAACTATGGGAAAGGAAAAAGAAGACACAGTTCAATGTTTATTGTTATAATAATAATAATAATAATAATAATAATAATAATGATAATAATAATAATAATAATAATAATAATAATAATAATAATAACAATCTGATACCAGGTACTTTATTTTCACACTACGTATTGAATAGATAAGTAGAACTGTTACTAAAACGTTGCTGACAAATATAATTTTATAATAAAATATTACTATTATTATTATTATTATTATTATTATTATTATTATTATTATTATTATTGACAGTGGACTTGACTGACTTGCGAATAATGAAAAGAAAATCACATAAAATATAATAATGATGATAATTTTTCAGGCACAATATTCGTTAAACACAATTAAGAAATAATTATAGGCCTATGCTGAAATCACAAAAAGTAATCCTTGAGTAACCCTAGTGTGGAATACTATCATAAAAACTATGGCACAATCGGTTCTATATACAATAATGTGACGGTATTTTAGGCAGGCTACTAATGCTCTTCTTTTTCTGTGCTTTTGCACGAGAACATGACTTTTTTTTTTTTTACTGAAGAGACGCCATCAGTACTATTAGCTAACCAATATAGCACAGTTCATTCTTTAATTCCCAATGTACACAGAAACATCTTTTTGCACACATGGATTTTTTTCTCATCAACTTTTAGGTTGTAGACAAATGTTCTCATTCTTCTCGATTCAGAACTTGTACTGCCAGTTCTTTTCGTAGGAGTGAAATCCACAAGATTTGATACGTAAACGGTCCTCGTTCCCAAGTCATAGTTTTCCAGAATGCCTGAAAGATGTGTCTTCTCTCATTAGAAATTAAATTACAGCCCTTTACTTTCGAATTTTGGCACATTTTATAACTACACTCTGGCCCCAAATTCCTTGCATCTCTTTCCGTATCATGTGTCACTCTGCCATCTTTCGATCTCTTGTAGCTAAGATAAGCTTCCTCTTCCATTCTAAGTTTTCTGTTTTTCATTTTCTTCCACTTACCTTTGTGTGGCTTTGAACTTCTTTTTCTCTTTTCTGTCAAATTTCCATGAAACGCTTGTAAATTCTTCTCTTTACCTTTTTCTGACGAATGTAAAGATGTAGAATAAGTAGCACTCACGAATTCTTCGGGGTCGTCTACATCTGAAGAGGCATCCGAAATTTGGTGTAGATCCTTGATTGACAGGGTATTGTCTTCAGTTTCTGTCCTATCCTATTTCTAGCTGTATTATTTTAATAGTGTTGCTCTAAATGAAACCAGACTGTATAATACGATCATAACCTTACCGGTAACACTGGACGGATAATCCCTGTTGCAGCAGCCCATTTTCAGAAGGACGGTTCTCTTTTGCATTTGAATTATCATGCAGTACACCTACGAATACGATGAGATTACTAGTGTTTATAAATGTGATATAAATGGATTAAAAACATGTGTAGTAAATATTATCATCAACTTAGATCTACCTCCTACCGAAGGAAATGGAAGGATCCAAGCTCAGCATCACTGAATGTAGCGCAAATTATTTTAGCGGCCCATTCACGATTATTTATATTAAGTACTTAAATTAAGCTTGCTGTTATGAGTCCGTAACAGAAGAAAGATAAACGTTGAATAACTGTGATATTTCTTATGCCATACCTTCGTTAATGTTCATAGAAGTTTCTCCAGTCTTGAATGCAGAACATAGCACAGATAGGATTTCGTTCTTGCTAAATTGACTGTCGTCTGATTCATTATCCATTTCTTTTCTTGTATCTGTAGGCCTATATAATAATAAAATAATAAATGTACTATATTTCAGTGAATAAACTTGCAATAAGATTCTGCGGGAATTCACCTCAACTAACATTCAATTGACATTAGTGAAATAATTCTTATATTTACCTTTTAAATAATTGAATCTGAACACTTCTTTAATTTTCTCAGAATATTACACACTGTTGATAGTAACGATAACCAGCTTCCGTACTGAGGGCGCGCAGGGAGTAGACATAACAGCCTATCTGTTGTCAGATACGCGGTATTTCCTACAGACTTCTCGTGACTTCAGATACGCGGTATTGTACCCCCCTCCTTCGCACGCAGGCCATTCATGAAATCAAATTCCCGTGCTTGTCAATGCATGCAGATGACAATGGAGGTACCATCTGTGCAAAAAAACAGTTTTGACCAAAAATGTCAGTTACGCGGTATTGTTTCTTAAGCGACGATATATATATATATATATATATATATATATATATATATATAGACTAGAGAATGAACAGCATACTGGAGGAAATTTTGCGCAATATCTATACGGTTTTTACAAGCTTCCACAATGACGACAAATTTTGGAGGTTCCATACTCCAATCCGTTTAGAGTTCTGAATTTTATCTGTGTATTGGAACAATATCTGTTACTGTGCATTCATAGCAACACTGAATAACACCAATTCGCATTCGCAGTGGCAAATCTGATAATGATTTTCAAAATAAACAAATAAAAAAATGAAAGCACGCAAATTAACTCGCTCGTTGTTATTTAGTTATTCATTTATTTCATTTCCCATAGCAACACTGGTGAAACAACTAGAACAGAAGTATCTGCGAAAATAAAATGATCTTTCCTGACTTTTGCATAACCATATAGACATATACTGAGATTTTGTTTTAATTAAAAATATATTATATGTTCCTTTAGTGGTTCACCAACTTGTAAGAAATAAGATGAAGAGGGATAGTAAATCTTGACAGTAACCCCATTCTAACTTATTTTCCGCCACACCTACGTTCTGATATTTTTATATTCTTCGAAATTGAAGACTATGACGAAATTCCCAATGGAAATGGAAATTTATTATTTATTTATTTATTTATTATTTTGCTAATAATTATAACATAACATATATTATACATAGAAAAAACTTTAGCTCGCCCCTGAAAGAGAACTCGTGCTCAGTGGCGGATTCCTGAATTGAAATTAATAAGTATACAATACAATTTGTCTTATGTCTACTATGCAATTATAGCATATAAATTTAAATTTACAATTTTTCAGTTTTCATAAAATCCATACATAACTTTTTAAATTTAATACTAGAGCTATTAGAATTGACAAGGTTAGAATATTTAAATATAAATTTGTTACATATTCTTGGGCCTAAATTACTACTATGATTAAATACTGTAACAGTGTTGCATTTTGGTTCAAACAATCTTAAAGAATTCGTACCTTCTGTTTCATAACTATGAGAATACAATTAAAAATTATTTCGATTTTTATGTATGAATTTTATTAATACAATATAATAAATTTGTCTTACGTTATGTACATTAAAGTCTAAAAACAAATTCTGAGATGGAAAATCAATAGGTTTATGAAGACATATTTTAATTATTTTCTTCTGTAATAAATAAAGTGGATTAAAATAATTTCATATACAGTATAATTTAATTTCTCTTAATTGTTTTCTCGAAGATATTAAGTAATTCGTCAGACAGGCAGACAGAGAAACAGAGCACCCAAGAAATCACTTTTCGGTCTCATGATTGCGAAAATTTTTAAATCGATTTTTTACGCCATTATAATACTTTCACAAATGAGAAAGGAAAAAGATAAAATAATTTTGTTCTGTATGGTTTTGACCCGTCCACCTCGGACCAGATATATATTAACCAATTAATAACAGAGAATGTATCCACATGTAAAATTTCTGCAAAGTGTCAGTGGGAAAGGCTCCTGGCGAACTTGTGCCAAGTAATGTAATTTTTTGTGATCCGCGAATCATATTTTGAGAATCATTGCCTTAGACTTGATGTTATCTTGACCTAATTGAAGAAGAACAGAGAGATATTACTTCACGTACGCTTTCGCAAAGGGTTATAAAAATCTATAACGTGTTGAAACTTAAATAATAAGCAGCATATATTTTGCTAGTCTGTACTCTGTTATATTTTCACTTGCCAAGAATCTGCTTTGATCTATTTAATGCAGGCGGATTGAGAGGAAAGTCTTTGTGCTTTAGCAACATTCAGAATACTAGCTATCGCTAATATGAAACTTCCCCATTAGGATATTCAACTCGATGTTCTGCTAAATTTTCGGAGTTGCATCCTACAGAATTAAGCGCGAAGTAGCTTTGATACTTGTGAACCAGCGGATTTTCAAGGTGTACGTGCAGTGAGAGCTATATGCACCAAATAATACCTGAACTCCAACTGTCTGCCTGCCTGCTTGCATGTTTGTTTGAAAGCCGCAATAAACTGTAACATGATCCATCTTAAGCATATTATTTTAATATTAGATATACTAGGGCCTATATCCATGATGTAGTAATTGAAATGGTTGACAATTGCAGGCTGCCATTGCGTTAAAGATACACATACTTTTCCGGTAAGCACTGTTGTCTGCTTCAACATATTGTTCCATTCTCTAGTGCAGGCCTGCACAAACAGCGCTCAACGAGAGCGGGAGAGCGGTGTTTACCGCTCGCCGAATCGGAGAGGAAGATACGTCAGAATGACATAGACTTTAAATAGATAGAGGAGAGGGAAACGACCACTCAGTTATCTAGTGGAGTGCAGTGTGTAGGCCTATTCTCAGTAACTGTTTCACGTTGCTTACCTACTGCTACAGTACAGTATGGAGGAATCTAAAAGACGGAACGTAACATTTAACATTTAACGATTTACAGCTCGAACTTATTGATCTTCATTGTGACCTAAGGGCTAAAGATCGTTTGAATAATACTACTAGCCTGGTTGAGTTTTACAAGACTAAACATTAGCAATAATATCAACGACTACACAGGCTGGCTGTGAAAATGATTGCTATGTTTGGCTCAACATTTATATTTGTGAGCAACTGTTTTCTATAATCAACTTTAATAAAGGCAGACATCGAACATCTGTAACTGGTGTTTCATTATGATCAGTAGGCTACTGTTCCTTTCAACTGCCAACAGCATAAAACCTCGTTTTGATATACTGATAAATAAAAGTATAACAAAATGATATTGCACATATAAGTAGCTATAGAAATTTCTATTACTTCCGTAAAATAAATATTTCTTTATTAATTAATAATAGTCCAAGATAGTTTTGCAAACATTGAACGGGAATTCATTTCATAAGCACTCTTACTAGTACTTCCTTTTGTGTATATTTTGTACGAGATTCACTCCTTCTTCCAGTCCACCCTTATACAGAGCGCAGCTAATATCTGCATTCCGCTCATGAGCTGTGAGACGGCTCGGAGAGCGCAAACCTTGTGCAGGCCCGCTCTAGTGCTTGCAGCAGGCTTGTGCATAGCTTCAAAATCACGGTATTGTTTTTTCTCGTATCTGCGCCTTTTACTAATACTGTATCTGCTTTCTAAGATAAAGAACTACCTTACTTTCCTTATTATAAGTAGATAGTGAACTGTCATTACTGTTTTGCTTCGCTACATGAACGATTTAAAAGTATAGGTTAAACATGTCCAATGTCAGACTACAATTACATGCCAAAGCGATTCACTTTCTACCGGAAGATGTGTTAAATCCTAGTGACTGGACGAGGACCTTAGCGGAACTATTTTGTTTATATGACGTCATTTCATTTTCGACCAATAAAGTGTAATAAAATTTTGAATTCCAACCAATTACAGTCATACATCGCGATAATTTTTGTAACTCAATTTATCACAGTCAGTTTATCGCTAGGCCGTTCTTTTGTTTGTCGCCAACTGTTTCCCATAAATCGAAGAGCATGAATCCATTAATGTAACGATGAAGTATTAAATAAAGTGCGAAATCCTACTTACACATCTACCTATTCATCTTCTAATTCCATGTCCATTGTATCTAAATAAAATGACAATCCTTCATTAATTAATCAGGTTGTTATTTATAATTATATTATAAAATCTTTAAATTCTTAAATCTATATTTTACTTTTCTCAATTGGCATTACTGAATAACGTCCAATTTCTTTATTCCAGTAATCGATATTCATCTATTTCAACTTCACAATGTCTGAATAGGTAAGTATTCATAAATAGACAATTATTAACATTTTGTGAACGAATTTTAGGGATACATTAATTACATTTTAATTTTATTTAAGAAATAGTCTAATAAATGTCACTCGAGGTCTGATATTAGTATGACTATTTCATTTTTACTCCATCATACTACGTTTGACCAATAAAATGGTATAAAAGGACGTGTTTCAACCAATCATGGCTGTTTATCGCTACAATTTTATCATTTACCTAGCATTTTTGTTTTTATCATTTCCCTAGCATTTGTTTCTTTGTTTGCCAACATTTGAAACTGCGAATTCTTTACAATATTATAAAACATGCTTTGCGATCGTCATTTCTTTACCGCATAGATAGTCACCTAAAAATGGCGACTCCAAATGTTTTCGTGAAGCTAACATTAGTGAAACAGAATTTTATGTCAATATTTTATTATATTAGAGTACTTTATTTCTTCTAATCTTCATATACTTTCTTCTAATCGTATAATAGTCAATTAAATCCCACTCGAGGTTTGAATTTCTCTAGATAAATTAAAACCTCTAATGAGATTACTGTTGATAAATCCCTTTTATAAATTGAAAATACCCCAACACCTGGACTTAAAGTGGTTCGTGTTTGAGTTAATTTTTCATCATATTTCAAGCACTCCAACGGGAGTTGGGCCATTTCCATTCTGGAATAGGATCAGTGTCTCACGACTACAGTTTACCACTAAAAATAGACAATGAACATAAAGTTTGGGTTAGGTGCATTTTCTTATTGGGTGCTTCATAATATATTCTACAATATGACCCAGAATAAAGTATAAGGCCTACTGAAATTTATGTTGCCCTCGCAGATCAGTGAAATATTGGCAACACTGTTAATGTATTACTTCAGCTGTTGCTAAATAAGACTGTGAAAGAAACATAATCGAAATGGTACTCAGAATCCAAGAAATAGAATTCCTCGTAGAGCGTTATTTTAGTTCATACAGTATGCAGTTGGTTGAGCTGACGGAGCTACTATGAAAGCGGTATGTGAAATTTATGAAGAAGAGTTTCAAAAAGATCCACCATCAAAGCGTACAATATTACTGTTGGTGAGTAAATTCAGGAGAACTGGCTCAATTTTGTCTCAAAGTAAAGGAAGAAGTGGGAAGAGAAAAACATCTACAGATAATGCACACATGGTGTTTGATAAAATTGTGAATTCTCCTAAGAAAAGCCAGCGACGGATCGCCAAGGAATTAAATCTGAAGAGAACGAAGTATCCATGAACAGGGTGCATTTCCGTACCGCACACAGGTTAGCCATTGCCTGCAAGCATGTGATTTAAATCAAAGGCGTATGTTTTTGTTCTTTAGTTTCTGTATACTTTACTCTGAGCCATGCTGTATATTTGACAAATAAAATTATCATTGAACGGAACACAATTCATTATTTGTGTGCAATGTAGAGTAAAGGTTGGTAATATTGTGATACGAGTAATATTGTGATAAGTTAGGTCTTTTTGAGAATTTATTAAAATTTTACTGAGAGAGAAGGACCGGTTTTGTGCAAAAACTTGTCCAAGAACATTCCCTTAACACATTGACACAAAAAACCGATCTTCCTCTCACTCAGCAAAATTGTAATAAATTCTCTAAAAGAACTATCACAATATTACTCGTATGACAATATTACCAAACTTTACCCCATATATGTACCGGGTATGTATGTATGTATGTATGTATGTATGTATGTATGTATGCATGTATGCATGCATGTATGTATGCATGCATGTATGTATGTATGCATGCATGCATGTATGTATGTATGTATGTATGTATGTATGTGTGTGTAAATATGTACGTACGTACGTGTGTAAATATGTATGTATGTATGTATGTATGTATGTATGTATGTATGTATGTATGTATGCATACTCGAGTACATTGATGGTCGGACGGTATAAACAAATCCTATCTACCACACCTCTTTCCCAATGTACGAAATATGTAGTTTTCATTGGTGCAGGAAAGCGTTCAGGTTGTTGAGTTCAATTCAGTACAGTGGCGGATTTAGAAGCATAGCTCTAAATATTACATTTATATCTAGAGGAGGATCAAGTGGAGGGTTTATATACGAGATATTATGTTTCTATTTTAAGAGTCACTTAGTTAAATAAGAATATACTCTTTTATTTTGGAATAGACGCAGAAATATAACTGATCTTTTGTCATTCCATAGGCTATAAAATATTCATTATTCAAATGATAGACGACATTAAGGTATATGGATCATATGAAGAGACTAACAATAAGGGGAAGACAGAAAATAGGAAAGACTGGAGAATGCTGGGTTTGCAGTGAAAGATTTGCCCTTGGGCAGAACACTATGAATGAATGAATGAATGAATGAATTCATTATTCATTATCTGAAAACATTTGGCCAGTTAGGTAGGCTAGAATTCCATCAGTGACTTCCACCTTTCCCACAACACAAAGCTCGCGGCCAAACATGAATGTATATCCTATTTGTATATAGGCCTATGTTTGCATACATGCAATCATGTACGAATGGTGATTAGCTATTGGTATATATAGTCACTAAAGTACGTATAACGTATTTATTATGTATACGAGTATTATTAGGCCTATAGGTACAGATACGGAATAAAAATTTGGAGCGAGCCTTGATGGTAGTCCACCTGAAGATAGGCAACAATTTCACACGACTCACCACAAGTAGCATATATGCAGGTGCTCTTGTTTACTTTACACGTACCTACAGTGTGTTATAAGAGAAAGTTATATAATAAGAGAGCTCTAAATTTTATTTCCTTATCTGTGCATATTGTTAAATGTAATCTTAATTCTTAAGACGAAATTTCTATTATTTTAAGCACTTAAATCCATGAAAATCTCACAGCAGGTTTCGTGAAGGTGAGTATTATTTTAAAAACTGCAATTGTAAATTTTACTGCATGCCAATATTTTGTCACTGTTTCTAAAAACAAAGAGAAACTAGTAGGAACTTGCACGGCGTAAGCAGGTTTACTTCCCTTTCCATCAAAGTTCCCGACGATTTATTTGATATTATTCTTTCTTCGAGAATTGCGAGCTGAAGAGGATTTAGCTGAACAGTTTCAAGTGTGAGACATGCTCGGCGTCTCCAGGGCGATGACTCTCGAGCCCATAAACTCTACAGGGAGCCACCAGCAGAGGCAATGGAAGATGTAACAGGGGATCTCTGCCTGACAGTCAAGTAGACATGTCTAGAAGGCGATGGTGGCGGTATGTAGACAGGCAAGCATGAGGAAGCCTCCTGAGAGACATCAAATGGTGCCTCGGGACGGGGTCGCACGCCACGTCACATTCAATACTCGAGAGAGAGAGAGAGCGCGAATGCGATGAGTGAAAGATGAGACGCAGATTCCGCAACACTCGACTCCGTGCGAGATAGCATGCTCTTTGATATCATTACAAGTTTAATTTAATTCACATAATCATCTAAATAATTTTTTATGACATGACTGTTGACCTAATTTAGTTAGGAGTAATTTATATTCCGAGTAATATACTTGAAGCGAGTAAAGAGATAGGTTTGGAAGTAAATCCTAAAACGACAAATTATATGATTATATCTCATGACCAGAATATTGTACGAAATGAAAATACAAAAATTTTAAATTTATCCTTTGAAGAAGTGGAAAAATTCAAATACCAGAGAGCAACAGTAACAAATATAAATGACACTAGGAAGGAAATTAAACACAAAATAAATATGGGAAATGCCTGTTATTATTCGGTTGAGAAGCTTTTATCATCCAGTCTGCTATTAAAAAATCTGAAACTTAGAATTTACAAAAACAGTTGGCGATTATCTGACACTACGTTGTTGAGTGTGATCATGTAGCTAGAGCAGGGATGTCACGCTAAGAGCACGGGAGCGAGTCTACGTACTATCAAGCTCTTGCGCATCTTAGACTTTCGGTCCAACTTCTGTTATAAAAAGTACAACAAATATTTTAGCGCATGAAGAACTTACGTAGTTTTACTCGGACTTTTCACAGTAGTATTAGGGACTTACATGTTAAAAGATGTAGATCGTTTGGAAAATATAATACGTGCCTATTCGTATAATAAAATTGCATTTTCTTTTAAAATTACACAAAAGTGCAAGAGTTAAGTCTCTGTTTAGGACCATTACATGATCAAATAATTATTGATTATAAATCCTGCAGTTAATTCATCAATAATTCAGGCAGTTAATCTCAGTACATCCTGAATACCTATTAATACTCATACAATGTTGCCCTTACGTCATTGCTACAGCACAAAACATACACAACCGACAAATAGGCTATACATTTTGTATTTCATTCAGTCAAGAAAATTTCTCGCAATACTCACCCTATTACTCATAATTCCTCATAAAATCTAAAATGTAAAACATGGAATGAGCCACCGGCGTGGCAGTCGGTTAAAGCGTTTGCCTGCCGGTCTGAAGTTGCGCTCGGGCGCGGGTTCGATCCCACTTGGGCTGATTACCTGGTTGGGTTTTTTCCGAGGTTTTCCCCAACCGTAAGGTGAATACCAGGTAATCTATTGCGAATCCTCGGACTCATCTCGCTATTACCAATCTCATCGACGCTAAATAACCTCGTAGCATATACAGCGTCGTTAAATAACCAACTAAAAAAACATTGAATGGAATCAAATTTACGGAAGAGGCACTATGGCCCAGCACTGCGACCTGTTGAAATCTATTGCGCTAAAGGCTGGTTCGCAATAAATCGGGAATAGAAACGACAACGAGAACGAGAACGAAAATAATGTTAAAATAAATGTATTTAAATGTGAGCATTCACAATTAACTATTGTGAACGCTAACATTTAAATACATTTATTTTAACAATTTTTCTGTTCTCGTTTTCGTTGTCGTTTCCGTTCCCGGTTTATTGTGGACCAGCCTTAACCTTCTAGTAGCGCATTCCCAAAGCCACACCGGCTGACCACACTAAGGTTCTCTGTGTACCCAGGTTTCGAGCAGGCAACCCCACTCGTCCCTAGGCCAGCAGCCGGCCTTCGGGGAATGCTACGGAAAGATAACGAAATGGAGAAATGGTGACGAAATGATGTAGATGCCTAATATGGAGAAAAACGGGAGAACCCCGAGAAAAACCTCAACTGCGACCTTGTCCGCCACAAGTGTCACTATGGACTTTTCAAATGAAAAATCCCAGACCTGACCGGGAGTCAAACCCGGGCCGCCTGCGTGACAGGCTGTAGGCCTGACCACTCAGCTACCGCAGAAATGTACAACATACATCCGCTCATGTCACAGAATTTATCAAGCCTACCGGAAGGTTAAAAATGGCATTACAATTCTTAATTATACAGAAAAGACGCACTAATAAAATTTTCAGACGTGATCGAAGAACATAAATTTTGGTCATGTTTGTTTATTACTCGGAAATAGGCAACACTGTAACTGACGCAAAAATATGAGTTTGTACTATATGTCTACTGAAACAAGTTCTCTTATATTGAGTGTATTGTGAGCAGGGTAATAGAAAGAGAAAAGGATAAGAGAGATTCCAGCACATAACAGCAGAGCACGAGAACTTCATGCCACCATACACAACTTGACCTGGCCTTTGTGCTACTAAACACACAGAACCCGAGGATACACACTACAAAATTAACAAGTGGGATAACAAACACGACACAAAAAGAGGGACTGCGCAAAGGTAAGACGAAGAGGGCAAGCGAACCAGGTGGACAAAAAGCCTTGCTAGATGTTGTCACTTGAATCAACATACATAGTTTAACCCTCCTGTGTATGCGAAATGAAATCACTCCACATTAATTTCAATTTTTACGAATATTGATGTTGATCTATCACTTTAGCGTTGTGTGTGTTTTTTTTATTATTATGTTATATAAAAGTGTTGATATTGAGTATAAATGTGTGGTATAACTGAGTAAGCTTCGTAAAACAACACGACTCTACTCTTTTAAGACATTAAGTTACATCCTTTCATTATTCTATACATCTCAAATGTTAACTTCATTCCAGGATCATTTCACTCCTAGACTCGTAAATAAATCTGAATTGTACCGATGCTCGTTACACAGTATGGATACGAGAACAAAAATAATATTGTTAAAAAATTAATTCATATAATGCAGATGAATTCCTTCTGTAACTAGCAAAATTAATTATTCCTGTTTTTTTTTCTCATAGTTACACAAAATGTTAATAACAGTACATTATGCAACGAGCCTATAATGGTAGTAATTAAGACGCGAGTATGTTTGTTTATGAAACGAGCGCAAGCGAGTTTCATAATTTTCATACGAGCGTCCTAATTACCATTATAGGCAAGTTTCATACGACTTTTTATGCTCGACCATATTCCTAACTTGAAATTATTCATAAGTATTCATGCTATGGTTATCTAAGTGAAGAGCGGAACTGACCTACTAAATTGTGAGATGTGCGCAGACGCGAAAGTATTGATTTTTTCCGAGGGTCGAATGTCATTGACCTTGATATAATCTAGAGAATAACATGAATATTAATATTGATATAACCTGGAAATTGATTTAGAATTGAAAAACGAGATGGCAAATTGAAGTTATTTGAATATTATTTATAATTAACGCTAATTATTATTGTAACAGAACATAACCTTCTGCGACAATATTGGATTTCCAGCCTCCGTGACGTTTCGCTAATTGTCTTTCGATTGCATATCCGAGAATAATGGATACTTGCGATTTTAAAATGGTACAATGGTGATTTCTCATTGGCTGAACAACTGAACTATAATGAATAGGTGTACTTTAATGAGGTGCATTAAAGGGCTACTACCAGGTGTATAATTACTACATTTGGGCATGGTCGAGCATAAAAGTTTATTTTTAATTGATTGCTAGAACAACACAAGTCTGTGAATAAAAGGAAGAAATATACTCACATAGACCCTAATGCAGATGAATTACTTCTGTAATGACAGACGACATATGTTAAGAATTATTGTTAATAGAGAGCATAATCGGTATTGTTTTTATTAACCGAACTCACCTCGCCAATACCTTCTCAAGCACGATCATAAATTCCAAGGATGCTAAATAACATAGTAGTTTGATACAGTGTCGTAAAATACCGACTAAAAATAAGATAATTGACTAATGATATTCAGACGGTATATAAATGAGAAAATAAAGAAATTAAAATATTATCATGTTTACTGTGTGTAAGGGGTATAAGTGCCATCCTTTTCACAATCGTCAGGGACGGTCTACAGGATCAAAAAATATCCATAGAACATAGGGTCAATACTTAATAGTTTCCCAGAAAAAAAAATATTTATTCTCTTATTTTATTTGCGTTATACTGCTTGTATCGTGAGTAAAATTACGAAAACAATTACATCAGTGGATATATCTAGCAAAGAGTTAATATTAGTTTGAATAAACATGTGTGTTCTATTCCGTTTTCGTGAAATTAAAGATGTATGTTTAAATTTGCTAATATTCCGGTGTAAGAGACATGGTAACGTTCAGCAGGCAGTACTCTGCACAGACGTAAGTATGAGTCCGTTGAGTTCAAGCTCCCTGTCCATAGTTCTATTGCCGAGTGGATGGCAGTACAGTACAGGGTATTCGACAATGTCATTCACAGTTTAGGAATATCATATGTTATTAATTTATGGAAAAAGACATCGTAAATCAAGTGAGGCAAGAAGGATGTACCGTAAACGTTTTCCTCAAAGGAGCTTACCTAATCGGCGAACTTATGTAGCAGTTTCTCAATGATTATTAGAAACTAGGAGTCTCTTACCCCGTTTCGAAAATCATACAATCAGGAATTTGTTTAAAAATGATACTGCTTTACGGAAGCGGGAGAGATTACAATGCTGCATTAAAAAAAAGTTCGAGTGATTTTTCGCAGAAAACCATTATTGTTTATTTTGTAGACGTACAATAAAAAATTAGTAATATTGTTACATAAAATGTAAATTTACCATACTGTTCTATTAATGATATTGGAAGTTTGTATTTGCTGCTTGTTTTATGTAAACAACAGTATTATCATGAGGTTTTCCCCAGCCGTGGGACTGAAGCCGGATGGTCTATGGCGAGTCCTCGGCAATTCGGCATCACTTCATTTCACCCATTTGATTTGATTACCTGGTTGGGTTTTTCTGAGGTTTTATCCATCCGAAAGGCAAATGCCGGGTAATCTTTTGGCGAATCCTCGGACTACATTGTAAAACTGTAAAAATTGTAAAGTATTGTAAAAATTTGTAAAAATTGTAATTGTAATATTGTAAAATTTTGACTTGTACCACATCTTTAAGCTTCATTGCTCATGTAAGATCTATAGAAAATACTCGTAATAAATGAATGAATGAATGAATGAATGAATGAATGAATGAATGAATGAATGAATGAATGAATGTATTAATGCTCCTGCATTAGAACAGAGCATCTGTTTTGTACCAGCATATCTGTACCCGCTTGAGCTGTGTACTTCTAGACCCCCTCCTCCCCGCTCGAGCTATACTGTATACTTCCAAACCCCCTCCTTCCCATCCAGCAACGTTGCCAAACGCCTAATATTGTACACTTTAATAAGTAATTAAATATTGCAATTAGAAAAAAATTGTAAGGACAATTCTTCTTCCTTATTGCATGAATAATCATCAGTTAAATAAATGACACTTATATCCCTTACACCCTGTGTAAATTCTGCGATGGGTGAGTGATCAGATCTCCGAACTCTCACGCAGGTGGCCCGGGTTCGACTCCCGGTCAGATCTGGGTTTTTTCATTGAAAAATTCTTAGTGACACTTGTGGCGAACAATGTTGCAGTTAGGGTTTTCTCGGGGTTCTCCCGTTTTTTTTCAATATTAGACGTCTACATTCTGTCACCATTTCTCCATAGCATTCCCCGATCGCCGGCTGGCGATGCACGGATAGAGCTGACCTAGGGACGAGGAGGGGGGGGGGGTTGTCTGCTCAAAATCTGGGTACGCAGCGAACCTTAGTGTAGTCAGCCAGTGTGGGTTGGGGAATGCGCCTAGCTTGAGGATTAGCGCAATAGATCGTAATAGATTGCAGTGCTGAGCCATAGTGCCCCTCTCGTAAATTCAATTACATTTCATTCCATTCCTCTTATACAGGGACATCATTTTATTTTTACTAATATTTCTAATATTAAGCTGGCTATACCTTTGGATTAACGGTTGAGAACCGGAAAAACCGTTTGCTATCCCTTCCACGACTGGAGTTCGATGATACTGGCGTAATATACAGGGACATCATTTTATTTTTACTAACATTTTTAATATTAACCTGTCTATACCTTTAGAGAACCGGAAACACCGCTTGCTCCCCCCTCCAAGACTGGAGTTCGATGATACTGGCGTAAAACACAAATCACTCTACTAGGTATAGGATGGAAGTAAAGTAGTTCATCCATTTACGTAAACTAGGAAATATCGCGATTTTGAGTTTGATAATTTTCATTAGGTTTTTCTTTAATCAAAGTACAGTACTGTATTAAGAATAAGTGTTTTTACTCACGAAGTGAGTTATCCATGCGAACGTATTCATTATGCAGTGTATATTATACTGTCTACAGCATATTAGCGTACAATATAGAGAAAGAAGTTAAATTGAAAAATAATCATAATATGAATATTTAAACACAATTTTGAAAATGGTGGCCGTTCATTTCGATACAGGCTTCAGTTCTTTTGTGCATATTATCGCACTATAGACTATTGCATCTAATTCCAATTGCCAGTTTCGTCCTTCGTACTAGTAACTCATGTTGAAATAATTCTGTACCTCTCTACGTACTGTAAATTCAATCTTCACTTCTACCCGACCCGAAAATATAAAATTACTCAGACATGCTATCTACTGTCCGTCCAAGTGGTTATGCCGCAGGATTGTAGAAAGGGAGGAAATCACGTCACAGTTAATTACTTAACGAGGCCCTTTTATTTAAGTTAAATTAAACAGCTGTATAATATTACGTAAACTTCCAATTCCTAAGAGAAATTAATGTTTTCAGAAAAGAGCTAAAACGGCCCAGCTATTACAGAGGGGCGAGCAAAAGCAGGTGGGGGAAATCGGGATGCGACGTAGGCAAACGGACAGTGCCTGTGCGAAAATATGATTCAATATTGAAAGCTCTTTCGTCACTGGAAAACGCGAACATATTTCTGGAACGTACTATACTCAGTAACTCAGTACTGCTTACTATCTGCGGTCTTGGTTCTGTGTGGAGTTGGAACTTCCTTAGTAGAAGGGGAGGGAGTGAAGTACATTCAAAAACTCAGGTACAATAAAAATTGAAGTAAAAATAAAATGATGTCTCTGTAGAAACAAATCACTTTACTACGTATAGGAGCAAAGAAAAGTAGTTAATCCATTTACGTAAACTAGGAAATATCGCGATTTTGAGTTTGATAATTTTCATTATAGGTTTTTATTTAATCAAAATACAGCACTGTATTATCAATAAGTGTTTTTACTCACGAACTGAGCTATTCATTCGGACGTATTCATTATGCATGTATATTATACTGTCAACAGCATATTAGCGTACAATATAGAGAATTAAGTTAAATTGAAAAATAATCATAATAAGGATATTTAAACACATTTTTTTTTAAATAGTGGCCATTCATTTCGATACAGGCTTCAGTTCTTTTGTGCATATTATCGCACTATAGACTATTGTACCTAATTCCAATTACCAGTTTCAGCCTTCGTACTAGTAACTCATGTTGAAACAATTCTGTACCTATTCTATAAAAGAGTACCTGTCCAATCCGAAAAAATAAAATTACTCAGAGATGCTACCTATTGTCAGTCCAAGTGGTTTTGTCGCAGGATCGTAGAAAGTGGGGAATTACGTAACAGTTAATTACTTGAGGCCCTTTGATTTAAGTTATTTTAAACAGTTGTATAATAATACGTAGACGTCCAATTCCTAACAGAAATTAATGTTTTCAGAAACGAACTAAGACAGCCCAGCCACTAGCCTTTGTAGAGGGGCGAGCAGAAGCGATTGGGGAAACCGGGATGCGACGTGGGCAAACGGACGAGAGTACCTGTGCGAAAATAGAATTCAATATTGAAAGTTTTTCCTTCACTGGAAAACGCGAACATATTTTTGGAACGTACTATACTCACTACCTCAGTACTGCTTACTATGACCTCATACGCGGTCTTGGTTCTGTGTGGAGAAGGGTTAGAAGTGTACTAGTAGAGGGGGTGGAGTGAAGTACATTGAAAAATTCAGGTACAATAAAAATTGAAGTAAAAATAAAATGATGTCCCTGTATAGGGTTATTTCGTGGATATAAATACAACAAGAAGATAAGGTAACTCCCCCGAGTATGTATGTATCTTACGTAACTGTTAAAACTACATTCTCCTAACAATATTGACTCTTATTTTAAAATAGCCTACAGAGTCTTTCAAATTTACCATGTAGAGAAATAATTAGACGTATTTCCGCAGAATTCTCTTCTATAGGTATATTTAATCTCACCTAGTTATAAATATTGTTGAACCACAAAAAACTCAGTTTCAGATATCGGTGTTAATTAACGAGCTTGGTTATCAACTAACCTATATGTTTCGTTTGAGCAGAACAGGAACTCAAAACGTAGGTTTTCCTAGTTTAAATCCATGCTTTTACCCCAATGTACCAAACGGAAGAGTTCAGTAAATAGAGCAAGTTATAAAGTAAACACAAGTGTAACTTTATACCTATGTGCAGTCACAAGGGAAAAGGTTCGCAAAGCTAGAAGAGAAGCAGATGTTTTATAGAACCGCACTTTTAGAGCCTATTATGGTGGAAATTTTCAAATTCTACACAGACCGATCAAGTATAGAAACTGAACATCAAACTATTTTATACGTATATCTAAAGCAACGGTATACTTTCAATGCGGAGTCTAACTATATATTTTTAAAATATTTGTTCCTAGGCAAAGGCGTTTTAATGAGGAAAAATCTAAATTTCTCCATTTCCATAAAAAGTAAGAAAATCTGTTTGCGTATATGCCAATATAAACTTTAATTTCTCAGCATCAAAATAAACCATGATTTTGATCATTGGGTGAAAGGGTTTCGGAGCTACAACAGCTTAAAATTGCTAATTTTATGAAAATACGATAAATTTAAATATTTTTAATTTAAACACTATGAAGTTCTGATGCCTCAAACTTTGCACAAAGCATTGTATCACAGTTCTCTACGTACAAAAAAGTTTCATTGTATTTAGAAATTGTAAGGTCAATTTTCTCTATATTTCGGTCGATTTGAGATGGAATAGCTCATTATGCACTAAATTAGCTCACGTTTGACTGTGATTTGCAACGAAAAACACAACTATGTTTTCACAACAGGACCGTATTTAAGCTACAACAGAATGCATGACCCCATACTGTTACGTGACAGCTTCCTCATCACCAATTGGCTCTTTTGTTGATCGAGGATTTTGAATCTAACAATTTTGTAAGTTTTAAGTTCCATAGGGGATTTTGAAACTAAACTCAATTTCCATCGCTTTATTTCAGCTCAATTGAATTGGCTTTCAACTTCAATATTTATACCGTTGTTAGAATTCATAGTACAGATTCCAATGGTATAAAAACATGAAAATGTGCTAAAATTGCATTTAGCGGGTATTGAATCTAGGCGACTCATTTGTTTAAAGATAAACTATTTAAGAAAATTTAATGAAGGCATAGGGACCTATCCACAATATAACAGTACTGTCTCAATTATGTCGTAAAAATTTTCACTAGCACGTGAAGCAAAGGCCATTCCTTTGTGTAACAGTCTTGGTATTTTTATAAAACTGCTGTCTTCTTACTAGTGGATTCAGTTGAGAACTTACATACTTAATTTCAGAAAAAACAATTACTAGAAATTAAAATACTAGAAGTAACAGCCACATTTATTAGTCAGTAGCGGCTCGCCGTAAAAAAATAGGTGAAGTGCTGTTCACATACACAAATGCACGAACAGTTTTACCAATATAATGAGTAGGCCTACTATTCGTAAACTACGTACAGTTTTCATAGTTATAGAACACATGCAAACAGGAAAATTAATTTATTTCATGACTCACCCAATTTCCTGCATACCTCCTATATTTTAAAGCAGCAAACCTGTCGATGATGTCTTCATAAAATGTCTGAGTTTAACTGAGGGTGTACAGCAGAGGTCTCCAAAAAGCGTATCGTCTTTCGTGCTCTCGATGCTGCCTGCCGAACACAGTGTGCCGTAAGGCTAGAGTAGGGGAAGAGACTCGTACCTCAACAGATGGGAGCGACCAGTGCGGGATCGCGGCAACGGTCTGCTTATGTTTACAAATAATATCAAAATAATAAGAAATATCATACGTTTGTATATTATTTTAACATATATGAAGCTGGAGCCCCGTCTGTTGCTATTGACACAAGCCATTGCAAATTCAACCTCTTCTATTCTATGGTGTCTTTAAGTGCCTGGAAAAGATCTTCTCCATTTCTATTTTGTAATTACATCTAAAAGACATTCAGACACAGTAAAATGTTCATTAACTCCTCCGATGAAAATGGCTAGGTGAGCTTTGTCATTTCTATCTGTACTTTCGTCCAATGCAAGTGAGTAAGCTACAAACTGGTTAATTGTGGTTTCGACTTCAGATTCAATTACATTTACAATCTTGAAATTCCTTCTCTGAACTGTAATTGGAAACAATTTAATTTTCTGTTCTGAAAGTTGTTCTGGACACAGTATTTTAGTAACGTCTTGTGTGCACGATTTTACAAATTATGCTTCTGTAAAGGGCTTCATTGTTTATCCAATATTGCAAGCTAGAACATAGCTAGCAAGAAGCTTTTATTGTTTAAGACTGAGGACATGTGTGCGATTTGTGTTTGTATTTTCTTATTTTATATTTATCAAAATATTTGTAGGCCTGAGCATTTCACCTAAAATTAAACGAAAAATTATATGTTTGTCATGCGCAACTAAGTGTAAACGTATTGTAATATACTGATTATTATGTATAATCAACAATTATACAGATAGCGCCAAAATAAATTATTTCCACATGTCCAACATGCCTGTATTAATATGATATTCTTTGTCAAGAGTCGAGTATTGTCGTCGCATGTCGAATTTTAACACACCCTTAAAATTTTTCGAACAACTGAAGCATTTCACATTCTCCCCACTAACACAAAAATATTTATCTTCCTATTCATCCTTGAATGTACTACGTCCATGATTAGAAGACACTGTGAAATGGTGGAACATTCCGACTAACACAATGATAATGGCAGTCCACCACTGCTCTTCGTTTGGGTATAAACATTAAGTACAGTACAGGTGGGGATGGGTGAGGCGGAGCGCGCTCATTACGTACTGGCTTCAGTTCCGTTCTGGGGCTTACTCGCGAGTAGGCTTTTGGAGACGTCTAGTGTACAGTATATCTCTATGCAAAACTATGGGGCTAATGCTGAAAGTCTCTCCTGTGATTTAGTATTTCGAGTGAAAGTGACGTCACATTACCATGGAAACCAAGTGCTGTATGAGAATGGGAGCCCAAATAACTTCACCTTAACAATATTGTAAGTTCCAATAGTCACCGCTCGGCGCTCGTAACAGTTGACATTCTATTCAGCGGACGGTTACAGGTACTATTTATACAATTAAACACTGTTCATAACGACTGAAAAGAAAACTTTTTATTTTAGAAATACAGTATCGGTAATAACTAGAATTAATATGAGATAAATTTGTGTTTTACACGTAAATAGGTGAAGTGGCACTTCACCTACTTTACCTGAATTACAGCCCCTGATTACTGTATATGTAACAGATAAACACAATGATGTATTTCTAAACAAAAAAAGTGTCCTAGCTCTGGAATTTCGATAGTTCTGATAGTAGTAGTCTTCGTCGTCGTCGTCGTCGTTAGCGTCCTCTCTATCACCATTTCCGCACGAATATTTATGGAATATCAGACGAAAATACATGGGTTCGAATCTAGAAATAGGGGTTGTTAGGTCTGCAGAGTATACCTCAATATGAAATTGTTTTAAAATAACTAAAATAATTTTGACTTTTTACAGATGCAAAATTTGACGATGACATGAAAATCATTAAAAGTGCCCTGGCGCTGCCAGGCCTGAAATACACCACTGGATAAAAGCAGAACAGAAAGTGCCGAATTTATTCGTGTTGTTCACAATTTCACAAACCACGCCACGCGCCGACGACGTAACACCACAGATTAACCTACTTCCTGGTTTCACACAAGCAATAAAATTGAAGCAGACGGAAGTGAACCGTACAGCTACCAAATCTTGCGCACAGAACTAGAAGCAAGCAGAGTTGACACATTTTCTCTCGTTTTCTAACTGCGAAATAAATTGCAATATTACATTTTTCCTTCCATGATAATATAGTTTTTCCATAATAATTACAGATAATAATCAGTAATATACTAAAACCTCGTTAATCCGGACTAATTAGGGGATACGTGACCGGTTTAACGAATGTCCGGATTAACTGCAATAACCTAAAAGAACAGTACAAAATGCATTAACATTCCGTTTTTAGCAACAAAAAAATGTTTATTATGGTATATTTAAAAGGCATAGGCCTACATACATTATACAGTACGATAAAATATAAAGCAATACATAGAATGCAGTATATACATGATGCCAATAATTATTATGATGTGCCCGACGGACTTGGTTCTGCATCACTCGAAACTCTTGCTGCGGAAGTTGGTTTGACGTAGAAGTTTTTTTATTGTAATGTATAAAAGTAAGTCTTAAAACAAGGCTCTTTAATTTTTCCAAATTCATATGTATACATTTTTTTTTGCCTGTCCGGATTAAGCGAAGTCAGGCTTATCGGGGTCGGGATTAAGGCTCTGCATCACTCGAAACTCTTGCTACGAAAAATTGGTTTGAAGTGCATGTTTATATTCTAATGTACTTATAGAAGTAAGTCTTGAAACAAGGTTCTTTAATTTTTCCAAACAACTATTTTTTTGCCTGTCCGGCTTATCGGAGTCCGGATTAACGAGGTTTTACTGTAGTTGGCACGTCTGTGACAATAAAAAAAATCAATATTCTTTCAATATTTCAAATTGATTGTACAAAGTGTTAGCAGCTCATATCACGAGTGCTACATTATCACAGCTTTCATCAGATCTCCTATTTCAACTATTAGTAAATGTACTTTTACAGCAGCTGCAACAATAAATAGTACATTTTGAATAGGCCTATTGCGTACACCGCTTTTAACACTTGAATATAATTAATTGATGTACTAGTGGACTTACTCGTGTTAAATATGTAATATTTGCACTGAAACAGCTGTAAGCCGGACTAATATTACATATTTAACACGAGTAAGTCCACTAGTTCATCAATTAATAAATAGTAATAGAAAATGGCATACTAAAATATTAACAAAGGGTATACCATGAGGTATAATCCTATTTACTATTTCAGAAGTATTTTTCTTTACTTCACTTTTTGGGCATTTTTCCATATAAGTTTATCTACAGGCACGTTATACACCACGATTAGCGAAAAATTAGTGCGTAATGTTCCAGTGGATTAATGACGGTAGTGCGGAGCGCCTGTCCCGAGGAAACTAACAAGCAAACATTCTGATGGGGGCAGATAAAAAAGCAATTTTTTTTTCTTCCACCGTGTTAATAATGTCAAAAGAAGTGCTTATACAAATTTTGACCACTCGACCGCAATTACGAGGCCGTCCAGATAGTGATTTTCCCTGGAGCCATTTATAGAAAAAAGCACAATTTCATGGAAATATTTATTGAAACAGATACAGCAATTGTTGCGCTATTTGTCAACATATCCCCCACTGGAAATGAGACATTTGTCATACCATGGGATCAGTTTTTGTGTCGTAGAAGTCAGCCGCCTCAGACCGTAACCAGCGTTGGACTGCGTCTGGACCTCTCTCTGTTGATCCCATGATATGAGAAATGTCTCAATTCCGATGGAAAATATGTTGAAAAATAGCTGAACAATAACTGTGTCCGTTCCAATAAATTTTTGCAATGAAATTGTGTTTTTTTCTGTTAACGGCCCCTGGCGAATTAATTTTTTTACGGTCCTCGTAATTGCGGTCGAGCGGCCAAAATTTGTATAAGCACTTCTTTTGACATTATTAACATGATGGAAGAAAAAATTTTAACTTTTTTAACTGCCCCCATCAGAACGTTTGCTTGTAAACGGTAAAGGGTGGAGTGGGATCGGTCTACGTAGACAAGTGTGCACGGACCTGTCCGTATACAGCTTGACAACAGATTTTGTTGGAGTGGAACCTGTCTGCATATGAATAATTCTCTGTAACGAAAAATTATTTTTCACCTACCATTCGCCTATCTCTAGCTCCTTATTTTGGGAAAGAACTTTTTTTCACATTACCGTTACATTAAAATAGACACATAGCGGGGAATTTTGTAATTCTGGAAAAGAACGATTACGGTTCTCCGCCCGAGACAATGCAGGATATTACACTGACAGTGAACAAGCTTTCACACCCTTGGGTTTGATTGTTACTCGGGACAGTTACTTTCACGTTACCTTAAAATGGCGTGTCATAGCCGTTGCATACAATAATTTAACTATACTTTATTTAAATATTCATTCACACATGATGTCATGGGTGAAAATTCTGTTTTTGTGACTTGTTGAGATATACACACGCCATGGCTGGTAGCGAGCAAGGCTGTGCTGATCGGACGGGCTTGGTTTATGTTGGAGGCAGAAAATTTATCTACATGCTGCAGCGTCCAAAACGACAATAGTGAGCACTCACTTTCCTCGTTGTTTGTTTATTAGCTTATTTTACGACGCGTACCAACAGCGGACATTACTTTACACCCAACGAGGAGCAGTAGGGGAACTGATGTGGCAGAGGCGTTGGTCTGCATCAATAGTAAGGATGGGACGGGCGGTGCCTACGTATGTGTCAGTGTTATCGACACTCTCCAATATCGAATCGCAAACATATATTGCCAAGCTCATTTCAGAGGTTATTTTCAATAAGAAAAAAATTTATATCAACTTGGGTCCCAATTCGAAGAGTTACGCAGTTATTTCCACATTCTATCAACCATGGCACCACAGTCTACTATATACAGTCACGAAGCTTGAGTTTTGAGGGTGCTAGAAACAATAGACTGTGGCGGTACTATTTTGCATTGCCTGTAATGAGGCGATATTAGCGAGCCTAGTGGTGAGCAACTACCTAATGTTTGCATATTTACTACGTATTGAGCTTCGCGACTGTATATACTAGACTGTGATGGCACTGTGAATGCGCTTGCGCTTCACCATGCACAAAACTACATTACATAGAACGTGTTAGGTTATTTCAAACAAGTTCTACCTTTGTCAGCCACAATTTATTTCTTTTTGGATATTAAGAATTTCAAAAAAATAGATTTAGGAGAAATTATTCCTTAAATTCTCTTTCCTTAAGCACATCCAAAACAACTGTTGTTCCGTTTTCACTAAGGTCCAGTGTTATTAAATCTCCTCAATCTTCTTTTAAGTTAAGTATTTAGGCTTACGATCGACCAGCATTTACGATGGAATAAACATATTACATACTTGTGCAATAGATTACGTAAAATAATTTGTATCTTTGTTATACTTCGGTCATATTTATCAGTTAAAATTTTACGTCTCATTTATTTAGCTTCATTTCAGTCCATTCTTCAGTATGGAATTTTAGGATGAGGAAATGCTTGTAATTCTAATCTCACTTCACTAACACCTATTCAGAAAAAAATAATTAAAATATGCCTTAATAAACCAATTGATTACTCATCCGAGCTTTTGTTCACTGATTTTAATGTTTTAAAAATTAAACAAATTTATTATATTGCCTTATTAAACTTCATACATAAAAGTCGCAATAAATTCAAACTGTATCATCATAAATATGGAACTAAAAGATACGATTTTATACGACTAGAGGAACCAAAGTGTTTCACAAGCACAGCTCTTAGCCATGGTACCTAATTTGGTCCAAGGTTATATAATAAAATAATTGTATGACTTGAGGCTTTCCCGGCGTTTGATGTAGAATAACTCTTCTCGGGTTCTCAGCCTGGTGAGTTGGGGATTTGCTTCCAAGCTTTCGACGGCTAGCTCTGCCATCTTCTTCAGGGAATGAAATGATGTGGGACCATATCTAGCCGGTATATAATTGGCCCGCAGCGGGAAGCCCTACTATTGCATATATACCGGCTTGACATGTTCCCACATCACTTCATTCCCTGAAGAAGATGGCAGAGCTAGCCGTCGAAAGCTTGGAAGCAAATCTCCAACTCACCTGGCAGAGAACCCGAGAAGAGTTATTGAATAAAATAATTGAAAAAATACCCAAATTTTGAAAATTTTAGTATAAGAAATTTTAAAAATAGCGTTAGGAATTTAATTTTTCAAGAATGTAATTATATTGATTTATTATGTATATGTATTTGTATGAGTTAAATTGTTAAAATTGAAATTTTATTTTTTAAAGTTAATTTTTTCCTATACTTTTCTTTCCTTGACCCACTTTGTGCCAAATAATTATCTTTGTTTTTGTTAAGTATGTGTTTAGATAATTCCCTCAGCACGAGTTTTTACTCCTTCAGGGAAGAATTAAGATTGTATTTTTGTACAAGTTATTTTAATAACAATAAAGACACTAAACAACAACAATCATAGAGTTCTACAAAAGTACGAGTATCAGAGATTTCACTTCTTGCTTGCTGCTCTCTGGACAAATTATGAAAAAGAAAAGTCGGATCTGCAGAGATGCTGTTCTTAAAGCGTGTACTGCGATGTAATTCAAATGAAAACATCAGCAATACCGATACGAGAGAGAAACTAATAATTTTTAACTTCCGAAGGAAAATTTAAAAATTAAGCAACAGTGGTTTGAACATACTGTATAGTAAATGAAGATCCACCTGGATATGTAGAATGACATAAGATTTTACAATAAAAATCACGTGGTCGAAGTTATTTTGGAAGACCTAGATTACGATGAGAAGATGATCTTTGAGACGGAACAGGCTAATGGTTTATCCTTGAAATGGAGGTAAGACATTATAATAGTATATAATTATTTATTTATTTATTTGTATTTATTATAATATTAATGTACTGGTCAACAGCCATAGGCCAATGAATAATAATAGACTAATAATAGAATAATAATAATAATAATAGACTAATAATAATAATAATAATAATAATAATAATAATAATTATAATAACAACAACAAGCCACATTTGCATAATCAACCCGCATGTGCGTTACAACATGAAACCACAATTTAAAGTTACACAGTACACGATAAAAGAACTTAAATGGGAAACTTTGGAAAACAGACGTAGGAAAACTAGAATAACATCATTGTATAGAGCACATCTAGGTCAGAAAGCATGGGTAGACATAACGGCTCGGTTAGAAAAGCCAACGTACTATGGTAGGAACGATCATGATTTTAAAATCAAATGTAGGAAACAGAAAACGGATGTAGGTAAATTCTCATTTTTAAATAGAACTATAAATGATTGGAATGACCTACCTGCAGCGGTCTTTGAGGGCTGTCCTTCCTTAAGGAGATTCAAGAATAATTTAAAGAGTTGTGTATAAAGTGAAAATTAAAATTAAGGTGACATTCAACATTTAATTTTTTAAGGTGGCATGTATTTATGTAGCCTGACGAGTTTACTTCCTTGGTTTGAATTGTAAATTATTTAAAAATAGCGTGTAAGAGGGCCTTAGACTAGAAATGTTTAGTTTAAATGTAGTTCTGTTTATAAGTATGCATAAGAATGCAATTATTTGACTTATTTGAACTGTTGTATCAGTGAAGCGAGGTGAGTCAGTGAAGTTATGGTTTTACAGTGCAGTGAACAGTTCCGATCAGTGATAATTTATAGCGTCAATGAAATGTGTTCTATAGTGTCAGTGAAATGTGTTACAGAGTGTCAGTGAAATGTGTGCTAAAGTGTCAGTGAAATGCGTCATAGTGCCACTACAGGGAATGAGATGAGAGTAAAGTGAAAGACTATTGAAAATTATGTAGGACCTATACATAATTATGTAGGTTGTGTTGTAAAATTAGGTGTTTTATTTTATGTTTTATTATTATTGTGTTAAATTGTATTGTGTATTCTTATTGTATTGTGTATAAAATTGTATATGTGTTGTAAATTTTATTATGTATTGTAAATTTTATTGTGTATTGCTTATCATTTTAACTGTGTATTGTTAATATTGTATATACCACTGCCACCGGGTGCTTGCCCACTTGCAGTGTAAATAAATACATACATAGTGAGTGCTCTCAGGCTGGGTCTTTGACGTCGTCAACCCAATTGAGGTATGTGGTTATGAGTGAAGAATTGATCGTGATTGTGTATCGTTCCTGGATAGCTCAATAGTAAAGCACTGGCGCTCTTAGCCAAAGGTTCCGGTTTCGATACCCGGTCCCGGAACATTTTTCTCCCTTAATTTTATTCAAACCAGCTTTACAGGAAGCTAAACCTGGAAGCCAGATTCGCACTATTATTATTAATATTATTATTATTATTATTATTATTATTATTATTATTATTATTATTATTATCATTATCACCATCATTAACAACATCAGAGACTCGTTTATCCTGTCAATGTATTGAAGACACACCGAAAACTCTATGAATCATTTTGTGTTAAACTTTTATTTCATGTCTTACGTTGGTGTTTTCTTGCTGATCTAAACTCGCCAGTTCTAAACGCGGTCTTAAAAATAGCATTTCAAGTATTTTCATTTACTGACATCTTATTTAAAATTCAAAACTCATTCTCGTATTTCAAAGTTGCTTTGGATGAAGTAGAATGATACCTTAATTTTATGCTGTCCACTCAGTTTCCAAGCTCATTACTTGATCGTTTAGGCTATACCGAAATGTGCAACAAAATTTTAGCAAATTCATGAGAGGAAAATGTATGCGCTTAACACATATATATCATACTTAACCGAAACTAATTATTTTGTTTTGAAACTACGAGGGTACATCTCATTTCTTGAAAATCAGCAGAATTATCTGTTTTTCACGCAAAGAACAAGTCTCAAAGCCTAGCAAATTCAAAACGATTTTTTGGTAAATAAAAATGGCACGTCAGATAGTATTTTTGGATACTCCACTTTCCACTGCAGTCTTCTTCCAGTTCTCCGTCACCACCACCCCATCATCATGCTCTGATGAGAATATGTTTGGCATTTTCAACCAGAGCTGTATCATACCATCTTCATGTGAAGTTGTGAAGGATGAAAGGTTTCTACATAACATTTCATCAATAAATATAGAACAGACTAATGTACGAGTCCCAACAGTAACAAATGGAGATTCCCACCTAAATAACAGCCTTTCTATGTTACTGATAGCCATTCCGGTCAGAAACACAGAAAACGCACTCCTGAGTCATCCGACCTGAGTTAAGTCTACTTACTTACTTACAAATGGCTTTTAAGGAACCCGGAGGTTCATTGCCGCCCTCACATAAGCCCGCTATCGGTCCCTATCCTGTGTAAAATTAATCCAGTCTCTATCATCATATCCCACCTGCCTCTAATCTATTTTAATATTATCTTCCCATCTACGTCTCGGCCTCCCCAAAGGTCTTTTTCTCTCCGGCCTCCCAACTAACACTCTATATGCACTTCTGGAATCGTCCATACGTGCTACATGCCCTGCCCATCTCAAACGTCTGGATTTAATGTTTCTAATTATGTCAGGTGAAAAACACAATGCGTGCAGGTCTGTGTTGTGTAACTTTCTCCATTCTCCTGTAACTTCATCCCTCTTGGTCCCAAATATTTTCCTAAGAACCTTATTCTCAAACACACTTAATCTCTGTTTCTCTCTCAAAGTGAGAGTCTAAGTTTCACAACCATACAGAACAACCGGTAATATAACTGTTTTATAAATTCTAACTTTCAGTTTTTTCTGACAGCAGATTAGATGACAAAAGCTTCTCAACCGAATAATAACAAGCATTTCTGATATTTACTCTGCGTTTAATTTCTTTCCGAGCGTCATTTATATTTGTTACAGTTTCTCCAAGATATCTGAATTTCTCCACCTCTTCGAAAGAAAAATCTCCAATTTTTATATTTCGATTTCGTACAATATTCTGGTCAGGAGACATAATCATATACTTCGTCTTTTCAGGATTTACTTCCAAACCTATCGCTTTACTTGCTTCAAGTAAAATTTCCGTGTTTTCCCTAATCGTTTGTGGATTTTCTCCTAACATATACACGTCGTTCGCATAGACAAGAAGTTGATGTAACCCGTTCAATTCCAAAACCTCTGCGTTATCCTGACCTTTCCTAATGGCATATTGTAGAGTGAAGTTAAAATGTAAAGGTGATAGTGCATCAGATTTTAATAATCGTTATTCGAATTGTTTTATGAGAAAGTAAATCATCTATTAACGGTAAGAAATATCAGAAGCACTCAAATTAATGTTAAAATATTATCATTTACCACTTAAAATTCACACGAAACTTTGGCATACTTCTTATGTCATCAGTAAATACGAGTAAATATTCTCTAACATCATAAACAACAAAAGAAAATATACAGCTTTCATTATTAGTAACGAGAACTCTTTGAAGTGAGGTCATTCTACACTGTGTATTGATTTAAATAAGTGTTTCTTTGCATCCCGCTGAGTTCCATTCTAAAACTGTAGAACTATTGAGAGAGAATTGTACGACCTTGCTTTTGATATTTGGACCAACAGTAAGTGAAGTCTGCTTGTAATCAGACTAATGTGGTACACAAAGCTAATATTAAAACACAAATTCATTCACCTGACGTGAGCATTAATGGCGCACAGTGATAAGTTTAGAGTCCTTTGAAATAGCACAGGAAGCCCTTGTTTATTAAGGAACTTGTAGTTGCAAAGGCAGCAGACAACAGAGCGCGTTACGGATGATGTATGGAACAGTATATAGAACACTCTCATATTTGAATGTGGTACAGATGTGAGAGATGATTCGATGTAACATCACAATATCTACCTGCTACGGGTAAAAGCGTAAAAGACAAAAGCGCCTTGTTGCAGACATGTTGAAAAGCATCGCACGTGTTTCAATATAGTTCCCCTCGTACTAGGAATTTCCTTCTATAAGGGGCGGAAGAAGAAGAAGAAACATCAGTTTGCTATCAGAATTGTGTATATCGCCACTTTGAAGTTAGCGTCTCTAGCAACAAGGAAAAAAGTCTTCTTTCTACTAGGTTATATTGCATTTCAGACGTCAAGTGATGAAAAATCGAACAGTGGAGATCAATATATTCCCAACTTACAGATATAAACAACCCCCTTCCTTTTCTATATGAGAAATGTGTTTTGCTGATGACCGAAAACATTTTATACTTCGTAAAAAATGTACTGTAAGAAGACTTCGTTTCGTAAAATGTTAAGACCATCGACGCCACGTTGTAGATAACACTAATGTTTCGTATTCAGGTCGTCGAATCGAATTCCATCAGTCCAAACGTCTATTCTGTCTAGAGTTCTTAATTTATTTCCTTCCAATCTTCTATCCTTCCAAATATTGAATGTACCGGTAATATGAAATCTGATCGTCTTTGCAGTCTCACTACTCAGGGGAATTCTTGAAAATAATTTTATTATTATTATTATTATTATTATTATTATTATTATTATTATTAATTATACAATCCACAGCAATAACAATGCTATTTCATGAATCGAGACCATATTGTGTTCTTATGCTTCCTTGTTATGTACAGATTTGAGTTCAGGAAATTATTTACTAGAACATTTTCATGTAATTCTAAGAATACATAATAACTACAAACTATATTCCAGATTAGACTCTGTTTTAGTATTTGCACAATCCCTAATAGGGTGTTCCTTTTTAAACACTAGGCCTATATAAAGAAAGTATTGTGATGTTGAAAAAGATACAGTGAGGAATTTTCACGAAAATAAATATTTTATACATCTTGATTACACAACTTTTAACACTATATCACTTCGGAAAACGTATTATGTGTCTTTCTCGTGTTAAATTTTACATTATCTCCTTAACATGTTTTAGCCTGTTATCGGCCATCTTCAGAACTGGTTGTTGCTGGTCTTGGTGCCTTTTGTTTGCGTTTCCTGTGAGGGTGTGTTTGTGTAGTGTAATGTGGAGTCAAATAGTGTGTGTTCTGAAATTGAGTTGTGGTTGAGAATTTCATATAGACATATGTAGGAATATATAGACACACAAAAACAAAAACACATCCAAATGAAATTTAGTAGTAGTAGTAGTAGTAGTAGTAGTAGTAGTAGTAGTAGTAGTAGTAGTAGTAGTAGTAGTGGTGATGGTGATGGTAGTAGTAGTGGTAGTAGCAGTGGTGATGGTAGTGGTGGTGGTGGTAGTAGTGGTAATAGTAGTAGTAGTAGTAGTAGTAGTGGTGATGGTGATGGTAGTAGTAGTGGTAGTAGCAGTGGTGATGGTAGTGGTGGTGGTGGTAGTAGTGGTAATAATAGTAGTAGTATTAGTAGTAGTAGTCGTAGTAGTAGTAGTAGTAGTAGTAGTAGTAGTAGTAGTAGTAGTAGTAGTTGCTCTTGTATTTTATAGATGTGCCAGCATTTGTGGAACTTTTCAGCCTTTGAAAGTTGTTCAAACAAAACATAAATATAAGATTCACCAACATAAAATATGCAAAAGTTACAATCGCTGATAACTAAAAGTGTGAACACAGATACATTAACGACAAGGTGAATCGTGTTTAAATAAGTTGAATTAATCAACCTATATTATATTTGTATTCTATAATTCTGAAATATATATTAGTCCTACTTTTCACGTGCGATATTATTCTTCTCTAGTGTTAATATTATATTATATAATTCCATTGCCGCTGTAATTATATTTTAGTTCCTATTTTATTTTACTTATTTATTTTTATTATTATTACTTTTTTATTTTAATATTATATCTGAACTGCGACCGAGCACGAGCGCTGCTCATTCGGTCTCAAATTTTGTTAATACTACTGTATCTTCTTTTTATATTGCTTGTATTATTTTATTTCTATTTCTCTTGTTTGTTTTGTAATTTTTTTTTTTTTGTAATTATATTCTTTATTCTGTATATTTAATACTACTACTACTGTATTAATAAATATAATTAAAATAAAAACATTAAGTCCAAAAACAGAGTATAAAAGTACATTTTATAACAAACGATAACGACAATGACAGCCTGAATTCGTATGGAATAAAATAAAGCAAATATCTGGATATAGTAAGTTTAAATATATATTATAAACATAATAAAACTATTACAAACATCCTCCAGTGATGATGAAATGGTGATGATAATGATATTTCTGGTGATAAAGAGAATTGTAGTAGGTAATGGTGCTTGAGGTTGTAATAATGATGGTGAAGGTGGTCATGATGATGATAGAAATGAAAACCTTGTTATTTGGTGTTAAAACGGTAGTAACACAGGTGAAGAATTCGTGAGTAAAGAGGGACAAGTCAGCTGTTTGCCTCCTTGTCAGTCATCAGAATTGACCTCTGCTGGAAACACCTCTTCCTCGAAATAGCCAAGCTAGCTGGTGCGATATCATCTACGCACAGCACGCGACGTGAAGTAGGACCGCGCGGATCACATTCCTCAACACTGCTGCTCGTATGAGGTCAATTTCTTTAAAATGCACCGTCGAGTATGAGGCTGATTACGGCAACTTGTGTACAAAAATTAAAAAAGCTAGTGATCGCCATTCGTCGTAACAATGCAATACTTACTGATGAAACGATATTATCTCTAGTAATGTCACGAGAGGTCTGAGATTTATCTGGAAAATCTCAGACCTCGAGTGGCATTTATTAGGATTATTTCGTGAATAAAATAAAAATGTAAATAATATATCCTTAAAATTCGATCACGAAATGTTAATAATTGTTTATTAACGAATACTTAACCTATTCAGACATTGTGAAGTTGAAATACTCGTAGATGAATATCGATTACTGCAATAAATAAATTCGATGTTATTATTCAGTAATGCCAATTGCGAAATGCAGGTTTAACTATGTTAATTACATGTACTGCACTTTTCTCTTATTATTATAACACAAATACATTTTCATTATCTGCTGAAATCATAATTTAATTTAACAGTAACAGTGGGGACAGGTATATACCAATGCTTATGTATTCACAGCGAGACATATTGCTACACAGTGAAGCCATCTCTGTATAGATAGGCCTAATTAAAACACGAATTTTATTACGCCATACGGAAGGCAGTTTGATGAAAAGATCTTATTATTACTATGCAAGGTATTTGGGTTTGATATGCGATGATGTTACATAAACTTGAACATCTGACTTTCTATTAATTGTTTCATTTCATTCACAAAATATAAATTTTATAGGCTACTTATAGGTTATGTTACCTGTGGAAGCAGGACCAATGGCAGCTGTGTCTTATTTCGACCGTTACAATCAGTGCTACACTAAAGCATTTTTTATAGCTCGACAAACGCATTCTTGCTGTAGTGTGTAACGGAACTAAAGCTGTATCTACACAGTTCAATATTCCAATCGCGTATGCAATCTGGGAAGAATATTGAAAGAATCAAGTTTAAAAGGTACGTTCTACATGGTGCGCCGTTTTGAACGTCGTCTTCACTGTGTAAATATATTAATTAATATTAAATATCAATCTTGCATTCATTCCTTTAAAGTTGAAAGAAAAGTTTAACCGTGTAGTTGCATCTAAATGTATTCATGATCGTCAATTCACGGGGAAACAGTTGGTGACAACGATTAAACAAAAGAACGACCATGCGATAAATTGATAACGATAAATCTAGCTGCAAAAATTAGCGCAAAGTCTGACTGTGATTGTTTGGAATTCAAAATTTCATTACACTTCATTGGTCGAAGATGGAATGACGTCATATAAACGAAATAATCACTCTAACAACTAGAATGAAAAAGAGTCATCTAGAAGAGGATACATACTTTATCATTATTTTATATGTCTGCAATTAATTCACGTCTCATATCATATCCCCAAATCATTATTTTTTAGTTTATTTCCTTAAATTATCATTTAAACATACACACTTTTTCATTATACATTTTAACATTTCATAATATGTCATATTAAGGCTGGTTCACAATAAACCGGGAACGGTAACAGAAACGAGAACGAAAACGGAAATTTTTAAAAATAAATATATTTAACTGTGAGCATTCACAATTAACGAGAAGCCTTCCGAAGCCCGGGAACGGAAAGTTGACCAAGTTTTAACTTTGCCGTTCTCGTTTCTGATCACAGTCTATTAGATTCATTCTGTTGCCATCAAAAAAGTGCTATTTGGTCGTCTTATATTTTGTAGCAAGGAGGCCGCGACATAATACATTGTCCATTCATTGCTTGTAACTAACGCAGAAATTCAGTGGGATCACTTTCAATATATGATACGTGTATTATGTGACCAGACAACCAGGTGAATTGAATTCTTAATTGATCAATTATACACAAATAACATCTGAATGCATAATATCGATATGCATAATCGTTTTCGTTCTCGGTTTATTGTGTATCAAAAATCTTTACGTTCACGATCTTCGCGTCCAGTTCTCCTTCTGGTTCTCGTTCCCGATTTATTGTGGACCAGCCTTTACAAATATATTAAGCTTACTGTTTATACAATAATTAAATGATTTAATATGCACAAAATAGGAACAACAGACAAAATGTCTTTATGACAAGGAATGCTAATGCTGTTAAGTTAGTAAGTTATGATTTATGAAACTCTAACAAAATTCGCAATGAGAAATAAAATCTTTTCTGCATTTAATAATTTCTACAAAGATAGAGATTCGGGAACATACTGGAAAGCTTTTTCCATTTAGGTCTTCAGCTTATGCAACAGACAAAATTAAGAAATTCGTTAATATTATATTTCAAGCTCAACATCTTTCAAGTTGTTACTACAAATAAGGACTTTTAATATTTTACTAAAAAGTATTATAGATATTTGAAATGCGTCACTTCAGTAGAAATCAGTGCAACAGATTAGAGAAATTGCCATGCATGTCCAAAGCAATTTTCGGTATCAGGTATGTTAAAAAGAAAGCGTAGTTTCACGTAAATCTCAAAGTAGATTTTTTGTATCATCACAACACTCGAGCGAGGTTTTTGGGTATATGTAAAGACATCTCAGGTTTCGCAGTTGTATGCGGGCTCCATCATCAGGAAAGGGATCGGGGAAATATATCTGTTAGGTCCGTTACAATAGCTGTTCAAGACTGGAGATGATGGCGCCTACAGGTAACTCCGAAACGCTGTATATCTTTACATCTATATATTGTGCAATTAACCAAAAACCTTGCACCATGTTGATCAATGTGGAAGTCTCAAATCATAATCACAATACTTTCCCTAAGAAAGTAAAATCACAGAGCTTGCAAAAACATTGTTACAATTATTTGTTTCGAGGTTTGTGTTATACCACCTGTATAAATTTGGTAGTTTATATGATATATATTGATATTTATTTCGTGTTAACAATTACAGTCATGTACTGTGGACCTCAAAATTGAAGGGTTCAGAGTCATAGGGGGCCAAGCGCCATTTATTAAAAACGGAGAAAGCAAGGGTTAAAGTTAAGTGAATATTATAGTTTAATGAAGATAGACATATCATTTAGTTTTAATGTGTATACTTTATATTACATCCTATATTATGTTTCCATTGAATTATGGTAATAACTTCATTTTAACCCTTGTTTTATACGGTTTTAGTAAATGGCGCTTGGCCCACTATGGTTCTGAATCCTTCAATTTTGCATAATGTGTCACAGTATTACATATACTCTTTCTTGAGGAACACTCTTTATATCTAGGATTAGGGTTAGGTTTATGTCACAGTGGCTACGGGCGAGCTAGGGTGACTCTTTGCACGTCGGCCATAGTTGCCTCAATTTAAACCCACAGTTTTTATTTCTCATTAAGAAAATATTAATTTAATTCTGCATCATTTCATACTTGCACTCTGTAAACTATATAAACTACTATTATGATTCGTCTAAATCAGTGATTGGGCATAATAGTAGTTTATATAGTTTACTCTCTGTATAGCAAAGTGCAAGTGTGGAATTATACAGAATTACATTAATATTTTCTTAATAAGGAAGAAAACTGAGTTTAAATTGAGGTGATTATTAAAAAAAAATTAAAGTACCTGATGTGAAATCCGTTTCCGCTTTAATTATTATTGAGTAATTCTGCTTGCAATTACATCTAGTATTCATACCATTTCCTCAATTTGCTGTGATGTGTGTTTCTCAAAAGATTGCTCATTAAAGCTCGAGACTAATAATTGACTTTCTGCAGCAGCAAGAAGATATGTTATGTAGGTAACACGGTTTCTATCTTGGACGAATTATTGTAGGGAATCGAGTCTCACGCATCTAAATTTAAAGCACGTCGTAAAGGTTTTAATGGTTCCGGAGATAATCGAGGTTACTCTTTTTTTCTGGCAATTTACGGCCACTTTACGCTTTGGCGCCTTTCCTATACATAAAGGATTAGATCCAAATAGTATTGTCGACTGCCGTGTGCCTTTGATTGCTCGAAATTCAATTATCTTCATAAAAAGTTAGATTATATTTCAGTTATTATGAATACATAGCAAAATGAAAAGGAAGATTCCATTGTAGCTCCGAATATGTAGTATATGGCGTACCAAAATGCTATGAAATCAACCTGAAATGGTCAGAACTGAAAATTTTAATTTATCATTATTCACTGATGTATTGGTTACCGTGGTCGACTTTGGATTCAAAGTACGCGGGTTCGTTCCAGGCCAGATGGAGGAATTTTTAGGCGGAAGAAATCGTTGAGTACTGCTTCCACCAGATGAAAAAAAAGTTTATGGTTTCATGTAATATACTGACTGCATGTAGAAGCTCTCTTTGGTCTTGAATATTGGTAGAAGCTTATTTTAGGATTGCCACCACTCCATTCTCAACTGTTAGGGACAGAAGTAATACCGGTAACGACTAGAAAGGCCTTATTGAAATGGAGTATGGTCAAATCGATTCAATTATTACCGTAAAACAGTTTGTCTTCTTGAAAATATAGTTCACAAAATATTATCAAACTATGATATTTAACATGGATGTAATTTGCAGTTGAGTAGAGATTTAATGTAACTTACCTTGCAATTTTATAGGATAAGAAATCGGAATTATTTATTTAAGCAAAACAATAAGCCTGAATTTTATGAAACAATTCGTAACTGAAAAAGTACATCAGAAAACGAAGGCTCAATAGAAGTTATTTGGAAATTTATATTAGTATTGTTTCTTACATAAGTAGCTTTAAGAAACAGAGTTCGATAAATACTAAAGAACAAATACAGTGTGATCGAGAAGTCTCTCCTCAGTGCTTGCGTAGCCGAGAATCCGCTAGGCTGAGAATTCAAGTGTATTTAGTAGAAAATTCAAATGGCAGCACTGGCCGCTAAGCATAGGATGGACTGGGGGGTGTGAAGTTGTCAAACTGGAATGAATGGGGGAGTGCCAACTTTCTACAGGGCTGTATTCTAGGGTTACTAGAACTAATAGAGCTGCGGAGGAAATTTCGATCGCACTGTATTTTGCCACAGTAAATCTATTTTTAATGTAGTTTATTGCAGAAAGTTTGATAAACTGCAGTATTTAACGAGAATTTACTGGAATAACATTTAATATAATATGTCTCTGAATATAAATGGAAGATGACATTAATCTCTATGTTACTAATTTACTCAGAAAAGTTAAATGTCTTAAAACTAGTATTAAAATCTTGAGATTTTCAAACGAAACATAAATGTTATTCTTAATTTTAGATTTTTCAGAGTAGACACAAAAACTCAAGAGGCTATGTTTATGAAGCTCTAAATCTCTTATCCCCAAAATAATGGTATTAAGGAAAGCCTTAGACTAAAGAACTGCAAAGATTTGAGGAAAAATCTTCATTATTATCAACAACACGGTTTGAGCTTAGTGGCCCGTTCATCTTAATTTCGGAGGACTAACATTTCTTCTTCCTCGTGGAACAACGACAGATTGAAGTATTGGATCAGGTTCCAACATAATAATAATTTAATAATTTATTTATTTAATCTGGCAGAGCTAGGGCCAGTAGGCCTTCTCTTCCGCCCAGCCAGACAAGCATACGAGTAGTTCAGATAGAAAGAGCATTCAGCGCACCAAGCTGAGGGTCCTGGGTTCGATTCCCGGTGCCGAAACGAATTTTTCTCCGCTAATAAGTATCTAGTGATGACTACATATTAAAGTCAATGACATTCAATGGAGGACGGCGAGGTCATCTAATAAGCATATACAGAGTGTTTTCAGGCTAGTGTTACAAACTTTCAGATATGATGGGGAAGGGCACATGTATCAATTTGAGATCAGGAACCCTGGTCCGGAAATGACTAAGTCGAAAGTTACAAGCAAAAATAGTATATATATATATATATATATATATACACACACACACACACACACACACACACACACACACACACACACACACACACACAGAGTGTTTAAAAAATACGGGGCATAATTTCAGGTATGTATTTCCCACATGTAGACAATCAAAATAGTTCATTACAACATGTGTCCGGAAATGCTTCATTTCCGAGTTATGGCCTTCACAACATTGAAATTCACCGGAACGTTTTTCTTTCCACAGGTCGTTGTCATTACAGAAGATGTTCAAAATGTCCACCTCCTGCTTGAATACAGACCTCACATCGATGTCTCATTGACCTGCGAACACGATCCCAAACTCCAGGGGTATTGCGTAATACGCATAATGCGTATGTCCTCAGAACATGCCACAATTCGATTCCGAAGGGATTACAAATCACACACCGGAGACGAATAAACCAATGATTTTAAATGGCCCCACAAGTAGAAATCGAGAGGGTTCAGATCAGGTGAGCGTGGAGGCAAGCAATTGGGCCACCTCTACCTATCCATCGATCAGGAAACCTTCGATCCAAGTACCGGCGAGCCGTTCGACTGAAGTGTGCAGGAGCGCCATCATGCAAGAAGTGAATGTGTTGACGATTGATCAGTGGTATGTCTTCCAGGAAGTTTGTGTATGCCTGCCCCTTAAGTCTGTTTACAAGTACATGGGGTCAAACTAATCGATCACCAATGATACCGGCCCACATGTTGAGGGAGAACCGCACCTGGTGATGAGATGGAACAGTTGCACGTGGGTTTTCATACGCCCATACATGCTGATTGTGGAAATTTGTTATGCCATCTCGTGTGAACTGTGCTTCATCTGTAAATAATACTAAGGCAGGAAAGTTCGGATTTACACCACACTGCTGCAAGAACCACTGACAGAACCTAACTCGTGCAGGGTAATCTGCTGGTGACAGGGCCTGTACACGTTGCAAATGATAAGGATACAATTGATACTCTTTCAACAGTCTCCAGACAGTCGTATGAGGAACATTGACTTGCAACGCTACCCTTCGTGTGCCGACAGAAGGAGTCATGTTCACAGCCTCCAGAATCTCCTCCTGTACTTCTGGAGTTGTAGATCTTGGTCGTCCCCTTCCCAAACCAGGAGAGTTAAATTTTCCATACTTGCACAGACGGTAATGGAGACGTACAAATGTCTTTCGTTCTGGACATTGTCGCTGTGGGTACCTCTCCTGGTACAAACGACGAGCCAGCGCAGCATTGCCGTCCGCCTTACAGTAAATGAAGTGTATCTCTGCCAGCTCTTGATTTGAATACATGTCGCACAGTCTAACGCCTACATAACACTGAATGTAACCTTCGTCTGGGAATGATCTGTCAGAGTGCCCCCTTAATGTCTCCTTTGACGGCAACGACCTGCGGAAAGAAAAATGTTCCGGTGAATTTCAATGTTGTGAAGGCCATAACTCGGAAATAAAGCATTTCCTGACACATGTAATGAACTATTTTGATTGTCTACATGTGGGAAATACATACCTGAAATTATGCTCCGTATTTTTTAAACATTCTGTATATATGTATATATATATATATATATATATATATATGTAAACAGATTAAGAAAGAGATTAAGTCTTTGGACTTTTGTTTGAAGCACGGGGAACAATTCCAAAATTCTCAGTTGAATGTTTGAAATCTTTTACAATTTATTCCTTTAAAAACTTTCAAACTTATTGCTGTAAACATAATGAAATATTATGTTCATATTTTACGAAATCACCTATACACTTAAATTATTTTGTATTGTAACTGATATTAATTATTGAATATCCTTACCTTCATAGGGATAACTTTTTTGAAAAAAAAAAAATAACGATAGTCCAATTTCTATCCACTTAGTATGCTGTGTCTTTTGGCAACCCTTACTGAAGGGCAGTTATCCTTGTGAGATTTATATATATATATATATATATATATATATATATATAACATAATATTGAAATGATTTCTTCTCAATGCGGCTTTTCTTCATTCTCTCCAGATGTTTCACTCATATATTTCGTCAGCATCCATGTCTCCGAGCTATAAAGTAATACTAGTAATAGCCTACCACTGATTTATGAAACTTCGGTCGAATGTCTATTGTTGTTTCTTAGAGTTCTCTTTATGTTCCCACCCATCCATTGATGATAAGATATTTTACATCCAAAATGTTTAAGGTAGTCATTTAGTCAACGATTCTTCAGCATATAATTGTTTTTATTTTTTATGCTGGCTCCAAATGAAGGCTAATGATTTTGTTTTGTATTCGATATTTTCAAATATACACTATTGTTACTTTATGTAATTTATAAGCAGCAATTTGGAGTTGTTCTTCTGAATTTGCTGGCACAACTTCATCATCTGCAAAAAGTAACAGTTCATAGATACTACATTAATAATTAAATCATGCAGCCATGTTTCAATGGCATCGTTAAGATTGTGTATGAACAATATGGACGACAAAAGGCATTAATTTCAGCAATTTGTTTAATTGGTCCATTCTCTTTACCAACAATGTTTTGATATTGTAGTGTAAATTATGTCGACTATAACTCTGACTAATTAATTGAGAAGAATAGTCTTTCTTGAGCAGTAATCAATTAATAATATATGGGTTTCGGAATTATGTTTCCTCCTTTTTCGATTATCTGATTTATAACGAAAATACACTATATAGTGGTTGATCTTTCTGTTCTTAGAAATTGTACTATTTATAAAGAGTGTAATGAAAGCAGATTTAGTCGAGAGATGGTGGAGACGGAACATACATGAATCAGCTCTTTGATATGGAAATGAGGCTTGGATCTACGGAAACGAGACCGTGATCTATTAAAATATGCAGAAATGAGATTTCCTAAAGAACGATCGGATAGACTATACGTTATTAGATCGTAATAGACATGACGATATACAGGCTGTCCACAAAATGAGTGCAGATTTTTCGTGTGGTGGTAGGGAACATCCGTACGAGTATTTTAATAGCATTAACCTTGGATCTAAAATGCACTGGTATGGGTGTAAACGCAATATTACACAGTACAAGCCACTTGAGTATAAGTGCACTAGTTTGTATGATAAGCTGGACAGGGCTTTCCTCAACAGAAGATTTCCAGGTCGGTGGATTGGTTGAGGTGCACAGTTGGATTTCTTTCTGTGGGGACACATGAAGTCACTCTGGTGAACAGAGAAGCAGAGCTTGTAGCAAGGATCGTGGCAGCGGGCACGGAAATTAGGAAGCAGCCAGATATGCTACGTATATTTCATCAGTCCATAGTGAGATGCGCGGAGCTGTGCAACCAGGCGAATGACCGACATTTCCAACAATTGATGTAAAACAATATGTAATAGCTTTGATTTGTTCGATTTTTTGGACACACTGTAGTTACAAAAATTATTAAATTTATTACTTTGCAGACCTTTCATCCACATTATTTTAATCCTACTGGTTGGTCTCAGAAGAAGTAGGTGCAACGAATTCATCTGAATCACCGTTCGAGAAAATAGCCTATGTTGCTCGGATGTATTTTCATTCACGATCGTATTATAAGATTCAATCCAACAGAACACAAACTCACTTCAGTAAATTATTTATACGCGTTTTACAATTAACATAATAAGCAACAATTTGTGTTCAACAATTTTCAAGGTATTTTCACTGTTTATATCATAACAATGCATTTCCGACCAAAGATTCATTGTATTAAAATACTCGTATGGATGTTCCCTACCACCACATGAAAAATCTGTACTCATTTTGTAGACACCTGTATTTGATGGAATAAACCTTAAATTCGTAGAATATGCAATGTATAGATCGCGGAAGTACGTGACTGGAATCATTAACCAAAATGATAAGTCGAGCTGCAGGACCTCTAAAGAGATTTTCTGTTAAGTAAGTTGAAGGAATAAAGACAAATTTTGTCCAATTTTTATGAGGTACGATATTAATTTTAGGAAAAGATGAGACAATCTTACTACCAACATGGGTCAATTTTGCAACCTCCAAATTTTGATATAAGAAAGAAATGACCAGTAAATTTTGTCTGTAGCCATCCTATTCAGGAACATTATTTTTATGAGCCATAAATTTACGATACGGGCTTCCCAACTTTTCTTCTCTTCCAAAAGAAGTCATTTTAAAGGGTATTATTGCCCTTAAAAATTGATCAGATCTTCCAACAAAAATGTGAATGGATTAAAATAATGTTAATTCCATTCTAATGTTGACGGATCTGTGAAGAACATGGGAGAAGAGGATATAGGTGTTCAGTTTCGCTTGCCATTCTCATACATTTCCAATGTTGAATTCTTGTCACGCATTATTAATAATGTAGATAATAGTAATTTAAAAAGTTTCCTAAATGCGGAAATGATGTGCAATTTCAATTAGATAAACTTTAATAAAACACTTCCTACACATAGTAACTGCAACTTGGAGGAATATAAGCCGAGCCGAGGTAATTCCAGAAACCCCAGACAGACAATTTAAAAGCAACGGTCATTGCTTTCAGCTATATTAAAACGAAAGAAATGAATGTAGCATAATATAACTTTTATTAGAGTCACGGTTTAATTACACTCTTACTTTAAAAGCATCTGTAATCTAAGTTCTGCGGTTATAAAACAGAATTTATATGTATCAAAGTAAAACTTAGTGAGCCACTGGCATTCACTATCTTTATATCCTCCAGTTATAGCCGTAAGTCATCGGAGCACAACTCGATTTCATTTCCAAAGACGGATGTGTTCCAACAATAAGGTTCTTCTTCATCTTCTGACTTTATTGCTGCTTGGTCAAAGACTGAGGAAGTACATGCAATTACATACATTCCAATAGTCTATATGTCTAGCCCGTCGTAAGCAATATGTTCATTTAAAACTAACTGAATCCTGTAGATTCAAAACCCTCTAAAGACCAATTTGTTCATAAGTGAGTTATGTCCTCATATTGCTTGCTAAGAATGAATTCTAATGATTTATACAGTTTGAATTCAAAATTTGACTCAAAATTCAAAAATAGAATACAATACATGTCTGTCTCTCAAAGGACTCCAACGAGTAGGACAGTCATGTCAATTGATGCCCATAAGAGCAAGCGCGCGCTTTAGAGCTCAGGAGAGCCTGAGAGCTTTATAGCGGAAAGGAAAGAGACAGACGAAAGAGGTAGTAGATATATGCCGCTTGGTCGAGCTATACTCAGGGATGACCAGCACTGATCCAATAGATAAAGGGAAAAGAACTCATTAAAACTGTATCCATGTTAATTTTTAGATTTGTCTGAGAAGTATAAGTGCACTATAAGAATGTAAGTTTTATTTTTAATGCTCATTTTTCACAAGTTTGATTTTTTTATTCAAAAGAAATATTTTCTCAATTTTTTTTATAGAAAAGTGAAATTTTCAGATATAGGCCCATTTATTTAGTAGCCTTACAGAATGTTTTCGTAAATCTAATAAACCGTAAATATGTATTACTGAAGATAGTGTATTAAAAATTTTGAAAATATTCGCATGGAAATTGTTTGTAAGGAAATGAATTAACGAAGCAAATACTGATATAGCATAAGGAAAAGATACGTGCCCATGTGTTGTAAAAATGTCAGCTCTATAGCTTCAGCTCATTTCGGGAAAATAATTTAATATCATGATGATTGGGAGTTGCTCACCAATATCACCTTAAAAGCATAATGCGATAAGAGTTTTGTTATGGAATATTAGTTACAATTAAAACATATACAGCACCTAGGTAAGTTTGCTTTGTACTGCAATATGGTTTTGATTAGTTTATTGATTACTTTTATAAGGCTAAAGATACCATCAATATCAATTCCAACTTACCATGTCATACTCAATCTCTTTTTTTGGGATATCACTTTCTTTATGAATGATGTGTTTCATCCATTTAGTACAATATAGTTGTACTACTATGGAATTTATGTGAACATTCTTTCTTAACTCTTTATTATGTTATCAACATTTAAAACATAACTGCAATATTAGGAAATTGGTATTAGTATTTTTGTTTCACAGACAATATAAATACTATCAAACAGAAAGAAGTCACATAAAAATAACGACATAAAATTTCACGTTCCGTCTGAAATTTTTGCACCACTGTTTTCTTAATCCAACAGGCCGCTTATTCATATACACAACCCTTCCTCTTTCCATACTTAGCTCTTGATGCCCGCGCACGACGTCAAGGTCAGAAAAATGCGCTTCCTTTGACATCACTGGAGTAGGATATTCTTCGTTCTTCTGCTTCTTACCATTATAAGACGAAGAAGCATAAATGTAATTTTAAAAATAACGTGCATTCCATTTTTGATAATCATTAACGGAATATTTGAAACGCAAATGTGCATAAGTCATACTTGCTTTCTTCTGCCTTTAAATTGAATATTTAACAATTTTTGAGAACTAAAGATTTTAGGAAATCGAAGAAAATATTAGGCTCCAGAATTAAACATAATTTTAATAAATAATTTTTTATGCAAGTCGGTTAACAACAGTCTTTCAAGTATTGCGACTTCCTAAAGAAACAAAATTCTTGTCGCAGTATATGAAACTACCATCAATGTCGCGCAGAGAGCAGTTACAGAAGATTCATTACTGAATGTGCCAGCGAATAAATTTAACACCTCCCACATGTACGGAATTATTGGGAGAGTACATGCAGACGAAGAAAGTGTGTCTTCAGCACTGCAACTATTTCTGTTGTTGAGGAACGGCATTTCCACCCCGCTGTTTATTATTGATGAACTTGTACCTATTCCAGGACATTATGTACACTTGCCGGGTTATAAGAAACGAGACACGACTCTGACCTTCACCTGAATTAGAATCCTTATAACGTTGTTGATATACGAGGTGATTATAAAGACGATACGTATCAAAAAGATTTTCAAGGAAGACACATATACGATCTTTTATCATCCTCATTATCATCACACCGAAAAGGTTAGCGAAATAAAAGCTTAATCATAGAACATTCCGGACATGCAGGAATAGACGCTCGAGGCCAAATTACGTAAAGACAAATAGGAGAGAAAGAATTATGAACTTAATAGAGTAATGACAAATTATGTTATATAAAAATGGAATAGTATATTGCAAGTGTGGTAAGTGCGTTATTACGGAATATGCCTTGAGAAAACGTATGAAAAAACTAGACGAAATCGAGTTTTTCAATTTTCGAGATTCTCTTAATGTACAGTAGTGGCAAAAAAAAATAAATAAGGAGCGACCTTGTAGCTGATAAAAAAGAATCCTGTGCTGTGTATTGTGTCAAACTGTGATAATTTTAATATGGATAGTGAAGCCAGAGGTATGTACTGCTATTTAATGTAAAAATACGCAGTTATCTTTGCCGAATAGAGATAGAAATGTAATATTGATGCCAGATAAAAATAAAACTCTCGAAGTTTTTTCGTCTAAGTTTAAGGCACTGAAGGAAACAAAAGACGGTAAGAATCGAACAAATGCAATAAATTTCAAAGTTACAATTAATTATACAAGATGGATGTGTTTTGTGACTAGCAAAATTTGAATCTGTGACTCTGAAATCAGCTACAAGGGCCGGTCCGGTTTTTTTTTGCCACTACTGTACATGTGAGGAGCTTGGTATCAAAGATGGACAACTCTACTTTTGCTTTTTTTACAGGAGAGGCGAAAAACTGGATCCTTGGAAACCAATGTCACTGGTATACGTAATTTTTTCTAAACATTCTCATGGGTCATAGAAATATTTTTTCAGTCTCAAAATGTGATTAAAATTAATATTCAGGTCGAAATTTATATCAAGATTTACATCGAAATTTAAGTTTAAAAAATGGAGTTGTCCATCTCTGAAACTAAGTAATGGAGTTGTCTGTTTTTGAAACCAAAGGAAGCCATATTTAAAGTGAAATTGTCTACTTTTTAATCCAAGTCTCTTCTAACTTGGTTTCAAAGCAATTTACTTAAAACAATACTTATTCATCCACAAACCGATTATATAAACAATCAGCCATGTTGGATTCGCGATGCGTGATGGGAAAAGGTGGTACGAACGTGGGATCCTCTTTGGCTACTGAAGGAATTGTCCTAATTTGAAACCAAGCCACAGTGGAGTTGTCTATATTTTGATTCTAAAGCGCACAATTAAGTGCTATTTTCGCTCTGTTCTGTCCGTTTTTGAACCTAAACAGTTCCCGAATCGCATTCAGCACACAAAATCTATGAGAAACAATCAATACCTCGAAATCACAAAAAATGTAGTTGTCTAACTTTGATACTATGCTCCTCATGTGTATTACATAATTTACCTTTTTTTTCCTGGAAATCGTACTTTAATTTAAAATATTAAAATTAATTCATTAAAGATCTATTTCTTTTCTAGGTAAAAACTACATGTTGCTGTGTCGTAATATATCTTAATTTTTCCACTTCTTCAAAGGATAAATTAAATTTACAATTTTTATATTTTCATTTCGTAGAATATTCTGGTCACGAGACATAATAATATACTTTGTCTTTTCGGGATTTACTTCCAATCCTATCTTTTTACTTGCTCCAGGTAAAATTTCCGTGTTTTCCCTAATAGTTTGCGAATTTTCTCCTAACATAGTCACGTCATCCGCATGGACAAGGAGCTGATGTAACCCGTTCAATTTCGTAAAATATGAACAGCAATAAGTTTGGAAGTTTTTAAAGGAATTCCAAATCCTCTCTGTTATCCTGAACTTTCCTAATGACATATTATAGAGCAAAGTTAAGAAATAAAGGTGATAGTGCATCTCCTTGCTTGGGAATAACAAATTCAATAAGAATATGATATAAAACCTCTCTTAACCGAGTCATACGCCTTCTTGAAATCTACGAATAGTTTGCGAATTTTCTCCTAACATAGTCACGTCATCCGCATGGACAAGGAGCTGATGTAACCCGTTCAATTTCGTAAAATATGAACAGCAATAAGTTTGGAAGTTTTTAAAGGAATTCCAAATCCTCTCTGTTATCCTGAACTTTCCTAATGACATATTATAGAGCAAAGTTAAGAAATAAAGGTGATAGTGCATCTCCTTGCTTGGGAATAACAAATTCAATAAGAATATGATATAAAACCTCTCTTAACCGAGTCATACGCCTTCTTGAAATCTACGAATACCCATACACTCCCTTTTTTTTCAGTATCTGTCGAATATAAAAAAATCTTATCAATAGTTGATTCATTACGCCTAAAACCACATTGATGATCGCCAATAATTTCATCTACATACGGAGTTAATCTTCTCAAAAGAATATTGGACAACATTTTATACGACGTCAATAAAAGTGATACAGACAGCGCAATGGATAACTTGAGAATGTAAACAAGCCGCAGCCCGTTCCCTCCACTACGAGCAACCACACAGGGAGGTAAACAGCATGTGACCTTGCGTGACTGACTGCATTGTTCAGCTATCCAATGCTCCGATTGTACGCCAATGGCCCACTGATTATTATTCCCTCGGTCTCATTTCAGCTCGTGAAAAGTCGGCTCTATCGTCTAGCAGGACGAGACCATCGCAGGACAATAGACCTTTACTCAGCCAAAAGACGTTGGATGACACGTGCAGAAACTCAGAAATCTTGCACCACCTGGACTCCGTGAGTCTTAGATCTTACTTGGTTAATCTCGACTTCCCTGTCGGGAATCGAATTCGGAGCGCTACGACAGAGAGACATTAAGGGATAATCCGTGCTTTATCCAGATTTGAGCAGTGCCGAATATGACTATCGAGCGCAGTGCTACATCACCTCACTCATTCATCAAAGAACACAACATCAAACAAAACAGCAACGCACGGAATGAATAAATACCCCGGCTTTATGAGCATCGGCACGTATGTTTGTGTCCTGCATACTTTTTATTAGCCACTCCGGCACTCGGCCTGCCTGCCTGTCTCATTGTACTGTATTATGAATTTTGTTGGGAAGCAAACATGATGGGTCGTTATCGTACCGACTAGTGTATTTACCTTGCAAACGAGGAGAGATGCAATTGAGTCCCTCCCTGTACCGGCCATCGTCCATCCGAGCCTTATGCAAATACCATACTGGACGGACGGGCGGACTGGTTGGTTGCCTTTGCCACTGCTACGTCAATAGCCATTACAACCGCCACCAGCTGTATCCTATGAGAATGCGTGCACGCTGCTCTACGCAGCTTGGAAACCTAAGATTGTCATTCCCACGCTGTCACTCTTCACCTGTTTATCAATTGACGCACCGGTAATCGAATGGCTTTACACGCCTGTCCAGTAGAATGTGAGGAAACTCACCCCGGGTTTGTATGCAAAGTGAGTGTACGGTGTAACATTCTCAAATGTAAGTTTACAAGTGATATTGTTTAAAAATAAAGCTTTGGTACGATTTTAGACAAAAAAGAACATAAATATTAATACTTTTTCGAGGGAAATATAGGCTATATATTGCGCATGGATTTATTCCTAATTATACAAAAATAACTATTTTAACAGCATTATCCTTCTTTAAATACTGGGTTTGATAAGGATAACATGCCAAAATTATTAAAATTATTTTATCTACTTTTGTTACAAAAGTAAGCTATTATTGACACTTTTCCATTTCAGAGGTACCACTTTATTTTCGTATAAAGTAAAACACACGTTGCTACGTATTTTATACATCGACGTGTTATACTATATTGTAATACAAGTGTGGAAAGGGCTCTATTGTAAAATAAGTATGAAAATTTGGAGTAAGAGTGAAGCGAATGCTCCAATCATCCACGCTATACGCTATTTTTCAACAAAAGTAATAGAATTAAACAAACCAGAAAATGAATAGCTTAATATGAAAATGGTAGTCTTCATATTTTATCTTTGTAAGATACGTTTCCAGAAGACGGTTTTCTCGTGGCAACAATAGTATAATGTTGATGTAATCAACAGTTCTGGCTAAGTAAGAAATTACATTCTGTAGTCAAAGTTTGAGTAATTTGTGTAACAATTATGGATTCTGGTGATGAAAATAAAACCAATGAATTTACGATTAATATTAATTAATCACCAATGGCAATTCGTAAATCACTATAGAAACAATTCATTCGAATATTATTATTAATAAAGTGTTATTTATTTATTTATTTATTTATTTATTTATTTATTTATTTATTTATCGGAGCTTCCTCAAATTAGAGGCTGTCATTAGACAAAGCACACAAAACAATACAAGAACAAATAGATGATGAGAGCTAAAAGAGTAAGAAAAAAGGCAAACAAATACACAAACAAACAATGGCAGTTTACAGAAGAAAAAACAATTTCAAGTAAAGAATCAATGAAAGCTAAGAAGGAAAAAGAAAAATGATAATGTTCGTCTATAGTTGCATTTATAGGAAGCGTGCGGAAAATTGTAAAAAAAAAAAAAAACTTACTTCCAGTGCCAATTTTCTTGTCGGAAATGCTATCTTTCCTCACTTCGTAGAAAAAATTATAACACGCTCTTGGCAACATCAAATGACTACAGAAATAACAATGCTTGTTGATATTACATTAGCCTACTATAATATTATGATTAGGCCTATTGAGAAAAACTAACATCGCTTCCTGGATTGAATGAAAAATTAATTTGGCGGCCTTAAAAAAATAAATAAATTCGTAATAACTATTTTAGTAAAATATGCAACACGTAAATAGAATATCCCATACAGCTAGTTGAAAAAGTAGCTTCATTGCACTAGTTGGTCTTAAACTGACCCACTCTTGTATAAAGTTGCACTTCTGTAACTAATCGTGTACACCTAATATGCTGTTATGCAGTCACACTAAGCATTCGATTCTGAACTAACTGATATGTGAACTGTGAATATTTCGGCAATGTTACAAGTTTTGTTTTAATTGTTTCATTTTACTGCAATTTATCTAACGTCTGAGTGAAATGAAAGTGATAATACCAGCGAAATGAGTCCCGGATCCAGCGCCGAAAGTTACCCAGCATTTTCTCTTAGTGAGTTGAGGGAAAGCCCTGGAAAAAACTCAACCAGATAACTTGTCCGAAACATGATTTGGTTTCACGGTCAGACATGCTAACCGTTACTCCAGAGCGGTGGACATAAGTGTTGTTTCTTTTTAAATGAAGGTTTGCGTAAGAGACTGTCATTTGAGTTATTATACCTATTTTAAATTTTTAAAGATTAATTTTTCTCAGAAAGTTTTCCAAAACGGTACATGAATACATTAAAGGTAAAATGACAGTCTAGGCCTAAGATACAAAACATAGCTTCAAAAATTTTGTAAAACCTGTACTTGGGTACTCCTTTTATCGTACTGCTGGAACACAAGTGCTTGAAAAACTATTCCTGATCTTCACGTCTGGCCATCTAGATCTAAAGATAGTAAATAATTAATATATCTTTAATTTTTCTCTTACTGAATTACTATCAGCAACATACAACACATTCTATAGCAGATTCAGACCAGGATAATTTATGACGCATAACTTATTAGGAGTTCACCTCTCCCGTATTGTATTGTGTGAAGAATGTGGTTATCTTCATGAGGAGAAGCAGAAAGGCTGCTGAGTTACTAGTAACATCAAATATTTTACGTATATTTGAAACATATTTTTGTATAATGCATTTGATAATGGATTTTGAAGATTATTTCCTTTTTCAGTGTTTAACTGAGCAATTTTTTTAAAATGAAGCTTCGACATGATATTGTGTGAAGATAATTAGTAATAATGAAGAAATGCTAATGATTTACTAAAATAGGCTACTGTCATTCATTAAGTCAATGAAAAAGTTGGCGCATATTGCATCGAAATCAAAGTTTACACAGTACGCCATTTCGTGTTACGAAAGAAAACGCTTGCGATTTTATCTTAGTGAAAAGAAGCAACATTTATTTCCCATTACATTGTACAATAAAAGCGGCATGGATAAAAGTTTAAGAATGCTAGTAATTCTTAGGAAAGTTGCCAAAAGGGAAACAATAACTTTAAAAGACTTTAGATAAAAGATCCATACGATGTACGCTTCAATGAAGAAGGAACAATAATAAAAAAATTCTCCAAAACAAAGCACTCGGTGCCTAACGATATAAGATTTAAGAAAACACAAAATAAAGTCATAAATTCGTCCATTCCTTTCCATTTCATGTACTATTACAATGAACAAAAGAGCCGTGATTTACAAAATAAAATCTGAACATTAAAAGCAGCTTTGTTTTACAACGCTCTGCATTGCCAGATTTAGTGAACCAGTACAGCAAACCTAAAATCTTGAGGCAAAGAATATTCACAATTTTAAGAGTTTATAGCTCGATAATAAACTTAAATCTGGTGTATTGCGGGTTTCAATAATGTATGCACTATCACTCATGTTAATTTGATGTAACATGTGTACATCCGTTTATGCCTATTTACCCAACATAATATTCGACGTGCCCTCTTCTAATTAACATGGGACAAGTATACTGAAAGCCAATTAGCCACTATCCTGAGATGGAATATTTACTCGCATTAGTCGTACTGACTTGTATAATAATAATAATAATAATAATAATAATAATAATAATAATAATAATAATAATAACAATAATAATAATAATAATCATGATGATGGTAATAAAAACTATTACAGTTGTTAACAATGCCTACTTACTTAGACATTTATGAAGTTACGAAAAATTCTTACGTTATTTTTTTATTTGTCATGTTTTACCTCGCCTTTTCTAAGAGTATGTATAATATTTTGACCAACATTAGACAGGGATACATTGCGGCCCTCCCTGGTCGTATTATCAGCACGGCACAGGGCCATCACTTAGAAAAAACAGGACATCACATGTTAAGGGACATACCTCAACCCCATGGACGTAAAATAGATCTCCCCCGAACCCAGTGGGCCGGGGTTCGATTCCCCGCTTGGGACGAGTTGCCTGGGTGAAGTTTTATCGGGGTTTTTCCCTCACTCCTATGGATGAATGTCAGGTAACTTTAACAGGCGTATGGAACCTCACTCATTCTCGCCACTTCCTTCCCCCCCCTCATCATACTTTCCTTATTATCCCAGTTGTCTTCCTTGTTTTTCAGATCGCGCCTACGGCGGCCCTCCGAAGCTTCTGACGCTTTCGGCCGGCCTCCATGGATATGTCAAACCATGGCAGTTGGTGACACAGCAGCGGAACCCACTCCCTTTCCGACGGGAGAGATGGCCTACACCTCAGACCGTTGGCCAGATGGGAGGGGTGGTGTACACCTCAGACCGTGGTTAACGGGGGAATGTGAGAGGGCTGTTGGAGTGGAATGGTACACGGACTTAGAGGGACTGGTCGTTAGAGTGTTAGGGGTTAGGTCGGTTCGGGATGGGTGCGGTCGTTGGGCTACAACTCATCCCAGGGGCGCGATACATAGGGATGTTCCCCTCCCGGCCTCATAGAGAGAGAAAGAGAGAGAAAAAAAAGATAGATCTCTTTCAATGCACATGTTGGGAATTGAACCAAAGACCGCTTGGATGGAAAGCGGGTACGCTATCCTCGCAGTAAAGACGGAGGAAAACGATAAATTATACAGAGCGTAAATGAAGTAATCTCCAAACATAATACAGATAGTACGACAGATTTCTCTGGACAAGAGGTTTAACAAAGTTTCCTTCGATTTCACACTTCCCTTTCAATGAAATACCTACCATTACAGTAGAATGAGTAGTGGCTATTGTTTATGTCATAATTCCATATTGTTTTAATGTCTTTAACAATCTAGCAAAAAATGTTGCACGTGCAGGAAGCCGAAGATCAGGAGAGTGTTCTTTATAAAACTGAAGCGCTTCCCTCGCGACACACCTGGCCTCTTCATAATATATTTAACTAACTAGTACAATATTCGTGAATAGAAAATTCATCAACCCGGCGACTTACTTTCATTCTTGACCTTAAATGCTAAAAAAATTTCTATTACATTCACAGTTAAGTTTTCCAACTGTATACTTATTCAAGTCTTAAAATCATAGGGATTAAGAAAATTATTCTTTTATATTTATTGTGATGTACCGAAGTACATATGATATTTCCGTGCAGGAATTCTGCATTACCATATGGTAAAGGATGGATGGAGCGGAGAAAAATCATCTCCGGCACCGGAACTCGAAACCCGGATTTTCAGCTCTACGTGCTGACGCTTTATCCACTAAGCCACACTGGATACCAGTTCTGATGCCGGACTGAATCCTCTCAGTTTAAGTTCCGTCGGATCCCGGCCACTTAGTCACTCGTAAAGAGTGCACCTCTGCACATTAGTGTGTTGGACATTGTGCCACTGTCACACATCTGTGACACAGTGCATGAGGGTTGGTCGCTAAAGGAAACTAAAGAGGTGGAACCTAAACTGAGAGGATTTAATCCGGCATCGGAAATGGAATCCGGTGTGGCTTAGTGGATAAAGAGTCAGCACGCAGAGCTGAAAACCCGGGTTCGAGTCCCGGTGCCGGAGAGAATTTTTCCCCGCTCCACCGATCCTTCATCATATTCTTTTAGAGGAAATGCAAGCCTCATAATTTGAACAAAACATTATAAGACTTTTCTGTTCAGAGGACGGTGTTGCGCCACCTATAGGTATAACTTCGACAGCCTATATTTATCACATTCTGCACAACGAATTGAATCCTCTAATCTCAACCGTGACATTCCTTGACCGAAATAAAGTAGTAGTAATGTCATATTATTATTATCATTCCACCCTTATTACGTCAGTCCTAGACAAGGAAATTTTTCATGTTTTATCTTCCAAGAAATTAATTAGCCTAGTAAAACGTGGTATTAATTCTATAAGCATAAAATGTCAATTTGATGGTTACTGAGATGCACAAGAGGCAGGAACATAGAGTCCCCGTGTTTTCTGACCTCACCACTAGAAGCGGCGAAGCGCCTCTCGTCCCCGATCTTTAAATAAACAACCCGTCTCGTCCCCAGCTGAAATATGTTTCGTTAATCCAGGAAGCCATCTCGTCCGCAGATTAAATGTAGCCTATTTCCAATTTCAATTCCTATGCACCAACTATTGGCAACCCTGCAAAAGACGGCGATGTGTGGTTGTTAGTGTTACGGCAATTCTGCGTTTCTGTATTGCCTGTATCAGTACCTACTCAACACATGTCGCAACTGAGTGAAATCTTGAGTCAGCGGGGCACAACAATTCTCGCGGTAAATAATTATAAATTTGATATGCACAGAGTATTGGCTTCTGGGGAGACAAATACCTATGTTAAGTGTACCTAACAGCATAAATGGTCCTGTAAAGCATCCGCTTCATATCCGAAAAAAATGAATTTATCAGAAAAGTACCTGGTCAAGTATAAGAATGGGGAATACTCACGCCTGCAATTTGTACGGATAATGTCGCATAATTATAGTTAAAATGAGACCTTGTTTACTTTTAAACATGTGACTTATTTATTTTTAAATAATTTCATTATTTGATGGCATTTTTTTATAAAATGTAGGCTACATTATTTTACTCATGAAAGACAATATTTTTAACCACACCAACCTGCAAAATGGCTGCGCCGTCCCAAGTCTGCACAAAGTGGGAAGGAATATTTTGTCTTTACCTGGATTCACCTCTTCTTACACACCCGAGTCGAGTTGGGCTATAGGATTAACCGCCGAGAATTTAAATTTAAATTATGGTTTATTTAACGACGCTCGCTACTGCAGAGGCAACAGCGTCGCCGGTGTGCCGGAATTTTGTCCAGCAGGAGGTTTTTACATGGCAGTAAATCTACTGACATGAGCCTGTCGCATTTAAGCGCACTTAGGCCTAAATGCCATCGACCTGGGAACCCGTAACCTCGAGCACAGAAGACCAGCGCTACACAACTACGCTACCGAGACTGACACGCGCCGAGAATTAGGTGGTGACGAGTTGGACTATTGCATTAACGGACCGAAAATTACGTCGGTACGAGTAGATCGATTCTGGGACGAGACGGGCTATTCCCGTCGCTCTAATTTCCGGCAGCCAATGGCGTTGCAGGTCGGCTACATTTAAACGTGTGCGTCTTGTGATTCGCTGATGAAGACGTTATTCATTTCTTAAGGCTCGATAAATACTTAATATAATCGGTCGCCACTTTGGCTCTTTCGTTGGCGTTCGCAGAAAGCACACGAAGACGTTACTTGCCGCAAAATTATTTGTTGAATTACAGTGCGTTTGATTTATTATCATAGGAGCTACGACGTGATAATGTTTAACGGTGTGGCAAATAGATTTCTCGTATGGTAGCTCGACAACGAAAGAACAAAAATGGCGAACGATACTACGACACCTACCTAGACTTAGAGACTTCACTTCCTAAGACGTAAGCAAAGAGGAGGAGCCACGCCGGGAATAACAGCGTCGCAACTATAGAAGTACGTAGGGTGACCAGCACCAGGCTACGGCCACATTTTACCATCAGCGAAAGACCCAGTAGGCCTATTCAATTCTGTAGGAGGCTGAGTACACTTTGGAACTTCCTAAAGTTATGATGGGATACAAAATTTCACCTTTATCTAGGCTGGAACTTGTGTTCTTCGAATTCATAATTTTTCATTAATGGTACTCTTAAATTGAATTTTAAGGAAGTGATTTTGAAATTTTAGTTGCGATAAAGGATGCATTTTTAAATAAGAAAACTTGGCATATTCATCGGTATTTACTTAATTATTAAGTCTTTAATTTTCAGCACAGCTTTGCACCAGAATGTATGTTATCTGGAAAATTATATTAACTTATTGCACTGTAATAAAATAACGGGTTACTGTAATGCGAAGTGTTCAGTCATCAATGTAACAGCATAGAGAAAATGGAGAAATACATAATTTAAATAAAATTTTATTGTGTCGACTTTAAAAATTATGCTCAGATTCAGTGTTGTTCAAATGGAAGAAATTAAACAATAGCTACTCGTATTCCAGAAGAAGCAATATTACACTCCTACGTGGTCAGGTTTTCACATTCAGAGAGAAAAAAACTATCCCGTGGAAAAGGAGAAAAATATGAAGCCTCGAGCTCTTATGTACTCCAACTTACATAGTACGTAAAATAAACAACTGAAGAATTTAAGGACTATTTGTTTGCAATATTACTTCCATTGCTGCTACGCCAGCCCGTTTCTTAATGGCAGTTTTCTCTATAAGTAGTTCAAGCTCAAGAGCAAATATTCGTCTTGAGTAAGCAAGAGTAGGGATCTACATTGCAATAATAAACTGCACGGAATGGAAGCCATACCATGTTTACATATAATGTTCTCTTTAACGTCGGATCATTTCTAAAACTGTTACAAGAATTGATGCAAAAACCTTTCCAACTGCAATCTATAAAATAACACCGAATACATTAGTACTGTAAGTCATTATAATCACGAATTATATCTCACGATCTATTCTCATGCGGATTTATGTAGGCCTATAAGGCCTAAATTTGATTTCAGTTATGAACCAATGTTCTCGAGACGAAATCTCAGAGTTTTGCACATGGCATGACCAAAGTTCGCCGATGTGGCTATGTGGTAGCGAATGTGAATTCCAATCAAAATGTCCGAGGTTCGATTTTCAACGTGAGCAACGGAAGAAATTTATCGACCGTCTACGGGACTGAGTGTTTGTACGCTGATTTGTGATTGTCCTGTAATGTCTCAGCGGTGGCCAGCGTCATACCGAGCCCATGATAATAGAGATCTTTATTTGTGAAATATCTAGTGTATGAACAAACTAATCTTTCTCCCTTAACCGCGGATATGTGTTAAGTTGGAAAGAAGTGAAGATTGAGCAGAGTAAGGAAGAAAGCCGTGTTCTAAAACAAAGCCAATGACTACAAAAGAAACTTCCAGAATACAATTGTTACAGAAATAAAATTCATTAGATACATAGATACAAAATTAATAATCAAAACTAATATCGAGATACTACAAAATTTGGAATAAATGAGCTAACAAGCAAACAATCTTATGGGGGCAGATAAAGTTTTTTTTTCTTCCAATATGTTAACAATGTCAAAACAAGTGGTAATACAAATTTTGGCCACTCGAACGCAATTACCAGGACTGCAAAAAGTAAGTTTTCCTAAGACTGTTTACAGAAAAAAAACACAGTTTCACGGAAAGATTTATTGAAACAGATAAAGCAATTGTTGAGATATTTTCAGCATATTCCCCATCGGAATTGAAACATTTGTCATACCGTGGGATCAACTTTCATAGCCCTGTATCCTGCCTCCTGGGATTGGAACCAATGTGTGACAGCCGTCTGCACCTCTCTGTCGATCCCATGGTACGACAAATGTCTCAATTTCAGTAGAGAATATGTTGAAAAATAGCTCAAAAGTTGTTGTATCTGTTTCAATATTTCTATCAGTGAAATTGTGTTCCCTTTTTTTTTTCAGGGAAACTTATTTTTTTACGGCCCTCGTAGTTCGAGTGGCCAAAATTTGTACAACACTTGTTTTGACATTATTAACATGGTGGAAGAAAAAAATAACTTTTTCATCTGCCCCCATCAGAATGTTTGCTTGTGAGTGTGGGCCCAGCCACCAAAGCATATAGAAAAAATACGAGACTACACTTAGAATGAACAATGACAGAATCTTTGAAATAGTCTTAACATGCTAATCTAAAGCCAGAAGAAGTCTGCGGGCTAAAGAAAAGATAGTCTCAACAATATGTAGGTAGGCGAGATTAAACAGTCCAAACAGTAAAGAAGAAGCCATAGATTGAGAAATCTCCAATATTTTGGAGCTATGTAGCTGTACCATCTAGCAAGAATTTATCCATTTATCTGTTGAATCCGTACCATGATATATTCTCCAGGAGCGAATATCAACTTCAATATAGTCAACAAATTAGGAAAGATGAGCGGCAAAGAGAAAAAGTTATCATTAGTTATCATTCAGAATTAGTAGGGACCTCGTTTTTTTTTAGATATAAACGATAAAAGCGAAAACAATCCAAATGTAATTTTAGCGGTATTTCACATTTAGACCTTAAACGTATCATAACTAAGCGAAATAAACCGTGAAACATCGCGAAATCCTGTCGGTTGCCGCGTTTATTACGAAAATTACGAAATAGACTATACCCCAAAAAACGTGATTCAGTGAGATTGAAGTCTTTGTTTCTCCTTTTTGCTAAAACCCTAGATGCTTTGTTTAAAACTTCCATAGATTTGGTCAGGAAGTTACTCGTAGGGGACGAAACCGCTGTTGCATTGAACCAACTTTCAGACGAGAGAAAGGCAAAAGAAGAGAAAAAGATCCAGTGGCTTGTGGACAGAAAATTAGAGAATACGATGAAGGAAAATCCAGCCGACATGATATTTCAAGCAACTGCAAAGCTTTTTCATATTCCAAATTTGCTCTGTGGTGAGACTGATTCCAATCTCATATGGACACTACAAAAAAACTAGCTTCTACTAAGAAATAGGGCCTAGCATCAATAATACTTTTGCCGAAGCAGGAATGGTATATGGACTCTGTTGGCTGCAGGGACCGATCGTTAAGGGGTTCAAGTGGTTAGGTCGGTGCGCGTAGAGGATCGTAGGGCACGCAACTCATCCCATATGGGGGGGGGGGCGTACAATAGACCTCAATGTAGTAGTGCGTGGGATGTTCCCTCCCTCCCTCCTAACAACAAAGAACAACCCTCTTGGAAACTGTGTATAACGTTCAGAACAAAATCCTGTGAAATGTCATGGACTTCCTGAGTTACTTATAATTTCAAGTCTACAATAAAGGCGACAGAGAAAATTGTTTCTGTCAGATAACAGAATAGCTAGAAATTTACAGAATGTATATCAAGTGATAGTGGAGGCCAGGTGACAGGAAAATGCTGGGTTATTATGTGATTCACATTACAGATTTCGTACTCAGAACAGTCCTGGACTTCTTGCAAAACCATTTCGGCATTTACATAGCGTTCTACAGATTTGAAGTTATTTATCTGCATGGATCCAGTCTCTTCAAAATTTACAATATGTTTTCGGAATGATCGTATGATTCACACCTCAAAACACTTTTAGTTCTGAATTCTTTAAAGACGCTGGAAAATTCTTTACAGCATTAGTACTCGTAATAACAGCAAATAAAATAAATTCGTGAATACAGAATCAAAACCATTACTTCGAGTAATCAAATCAATGAATGAAAAATAAATCCGCAGCAGCTCACGCAAGAATAGCTTCAATAAATCTCTTTATTACATTCGAAATAAACACTTCTAAACAACAGAAATAATCGTACAAGCACTAAAACATGTATTACTCGACCAAGGCCAGTGGAGTCTTGCAGCCCGGAGCCGTGGCGCTACTGCTCCTGCGTTCGTAATACCGCATCACGATAGTTCACATTACGCCCGCGGCTCCACTCGCCTCGGTCGAGTTATATTTAATATTGTTTTGTTTTGTTTTTATGTACATCCTTTTTGAAAAAAGTTTCAGTGATTTGAAAGGAGTCTTGTCTTTTCAATAACCCAACACCAACAAATGTGCCTTTTGAATTATCGTAATTTTTTTAATAAAGGGAAAATAAAAGTTCTAGTCATAAACATTAATTATGCTATGCCAATTTTGGAAGAGAGAAAATCTAAGTTACCGTATCTACTCGCATATTATACCCTCTTTTTTATCTTTTTAATGTCAAAACTGTATATGCTAAGGGTTTTATATACGCATAACTGAAAAACAGTAAGTAAATAAAGTTTTTAAAGTTAGGTGGCAGTAGACCTAAATATAGAAATTACTTTAAAATGCCAATACATTTTCTCGGTCCAGAAGAACTCACTCGCTTGTTGCTCATTTTTACATTCACACCTGAGACTGGTCTTTTTCTGTGATTTACTGACTTAGGAAGTACAGTATGCGAAAATCGATACCATCAGTAGAAGAAAGGGAATTTGTCTTTACTGCAACAAGTAACAGGATAGAGAGTACGGTCGGTAGTTTGGGGATAAACAGACAAAGAGAGGTGTTGTTACTCTTTGTCAGCACGGAGACAATTGGAGAAGTAACAGGATGGTTTCAGAAGTGGGTTTTACCTTGCAATCTTTTCATGAGCATTTGTGATTGATAATGTATAGTATTGTGCAAAAGCCTTAGGCGGATAATACATACTTTTCTTTATCTTTACATTTTACTCTTAAAGTAGAGGGGGGGTGTTATTTGCAAGAGGGTCTAATAAGCGAGTAAATATCAATAATATTGTGCTTAATTTTAATAATACGGTTTTACCTACGTGTCGTCACTGTGATTATAATTACTCTTTTATCCGTATTGCTGTTATTTCCGGCGTGGCTCCTCCTCTTTGTTTACGTCTTAAACCGACCGTGTTCTTGCACATTCTATATACCTGTTTGCCGCTGAGTAGGACAGTATATTAATTAACAGCTGTTTACTAAACGTGGCAGCTGTGGAAGTGCATAACATCATCAGCGGCCAATGACAAGACGCGCACGTTTAAATGTAGCCGAGTTGCAACGCGATTTACTGCCAGAAATAACAGCGACGCAGTTATAACTTAAGTTCTTGGAAATTTATAATTTTTCCGTTTCCAGTAAACGGTTCACACTCATATTACACTTAATGTTTCTGACTTCATAGCCTGAAATAAGAGTTTTCATGTCTGAATAGTGCAGTAACGAAGCTAAGTCAAGAAAAATATAAAACATCGGAATGACGACAAACAAACAATCAAGTATTGCAAGGACTTCGAAACCACGAAGGTATTCTTTAGTCAAAATCACGGACGACAGTTATGTTTTGTGAAAAACTGAAACCTACGGGTAATATACCGAGTTTTACACAACGACATTATTTTATATATTCTAAAATCTTATAAAACATTCGAAATACTCTAAAAATTTGTTATTAACTATTATTTCATAGTTTTCTAATGACACTATCTTAGTTATGATCTCAAGGATATTATCACACCTGAAGTGGTGATTGTGTTTTAATTTTTCGACTGCTGGTGAAATACAGAAATTACAACATTTAGAATTTGGTCCTACCTCTGTCTTCGGGTGAAAAACAAACAGTAGAAGAAAATCTCTGAAACGGATATCCCTATCGTTGGCGCCATCACTAATGACGAGGTTGGTACCGTGGATGTGACAGTTTATAACAGCCCTAACGAACAGAACCCACCTTCTTGCTCTCTTTATGCGTTACTTTCTTTTATTTGAAGTTGAAGATAGAACAATCTTTCAGAATGTCGTAACCAATAATCATTACTCGAAATTCAGTAAACTTGAAAAATTAAGATATGATACTACTTGGATTAATCCATTTCTCATCTCTGTTTTAGTTTTATTAGATTAAATTTCTGTTTCTGCTCCGGATAAATATTAAGGTATATAAGGAACTTACGAAACGCCATTATTCGCCATATTACGTCAGCAGTGGAAAGCTTGCAGAGCCAGAAACAAAATTTGGGTCACCTGAATTTTTTTAAGTTCCAGTTATAACATACTGCGCATGCTCGATGCTTACTGAACATGCGCGTATGTTATAATTTGAACTTGGAAAATTCAGGTAGCTCAAATTTTGTTTCTGGGTCTGTACAAACTTGTCTTGAATAGTCCAATGATTACTTCGTCTCACAATGAAAATATATCATGCAATAAATATGGATGCAATATTTATCTCAACGTTGCAAAAAAATATATATATTAGAACTACTGCGCAAGCGATGTTAGCGGCTTAACGTCTAGAATAATTAGTAGAATATCCTTTTTGAACCGTTTCACTTTTTTGTTTTTATATATTTACCTCAATATCATAATACAACAGATCTCCGAAGTATTAAAATTCCAACATTTCACGAGCAATATTTACTGTATATTTCAATTCAAACCTCTCTCTTAGATTGTTAGTAACAGAGTGAAAAAGGAAAATTAAAAAATCAGTACATTGTTCTAGTCTTGTGTCCCCAACACGTAGGCTACACTTGTCAAAAACCTTTTCTCTTCTTTTTTTTTCTACTTTTGTGTAAACGCAAAGATAGAATTAAACTTAGAAACGTTTAGGTGTCTGTTTAACTAAAATTCCCCTTGAACAATAAAGTATTGCTCTCTCTTATCTATTAAAAATGCTCAAGTTTTCTGAATTTGTAAAGTGAGAACCAAATTACTAACAGAAGAATATTTAATTTTTTTTCAATTGTGTTTCCTAACCTACATTATTTATTACGCTTAGGAATGAGACATCTCACTAAAAATTCAAGTTTCTAAGTTACATAATTACATTCCTTTAACTCCCACATCTGGTAAGGTTAAAAACATGTACACACTACGGGCCACAAAATCTCAGAGTGTAACTTTGTACGAATTTGGCCCGGAGCTACGAGTAGATTACATGCTGTTCGTTCTCTGACGTCACGAATGTGGGAAGCGTAGTTGATATATAACAAATATTTCCACACGACTGCCGCACGACTTAAGAACAAGGGTACCGTGTCTGCATCACATATATAATGGACTGATTACGAAAGATTCACTCACCACTGGGATGTAATTACAGGAAGTAAATGTCGCCCGGGTACTCACCTGCAACAAAACACAAACCTGTTTTAGAAGTTTGCTTTATGCACAAACAAGCTCACATTACATCTGTCACACACAGTTCACGGAATAAGCACAGCTATACTACTACTACTACAGCTTAGTATATACAGTCACGAAGCTCAATACGTAGTAAATATGCATCCATAGACAATTGCTAACCACTAGGATCGCTAATATCGCTTCATTACAGACAATGCGAAATAGTACTGACACAGTCTATTGTTCCTAGCACCCTCACAACTCAAGCTTCGTGACTGCATATACTAGACTGTGCTGCTACTACAGTATTTTGCTACTTGCAAGACATTCTGCAAAAATTATTGATTTCTTACAGCCACAATAATATAACATCTGTATAGGTACACACAAATATCATAATATCGATTATACGACCAGCAGTCCTTTGTACAAGTAACAACGACAACAGGTTCGATTCCCAAAAAGAAATAATTATCTTCTTTCCTAAGATAACTGGTATGTATTAAGTGTTTTGTGTTTTAAAGTCTGTTTTAAATTTTTATTAGAGAGAAGAAAAATATGAAATTTCATATTTTAAACCATACTGCCTAACGCTATGGGAACAAGGATTTTCATTATTCACAATGTGTGGAATGCAATTAACGTCGAAAAATGTTTCATGTATTTCATAATGTTTGGTATAATTTTCATGTTTTATAAAAAAAATCTTCGTATTATTTTCGTATTTTTGTGCACGATTTTTTCTTCTTCATTAATATTTCTGTAACAACCACTGAACCGAGCTTTCCAAACAGTATAAGGATATAACAGAGATATTTCCCCAGGAAACACTTTTAAAACCCAAGCCACCAATAATTCCACCAATACTCTGGGATTCCTAAACGCAAGTGAAATCTCCAAATTGTCTTTTACAATCATTGAACTCTTAGCGTGAACACAAATTCGAGAAGCCAAAACAAAATAAATGGATCTTATTTCACCTTTGCTGATTCTTTCGAATCCAGTGTAAATATTTTCTAAGTTGCCATGTCTACTTATATATGTGTAAATTAATATTTTAAACTGTTTTCAAAAATCAATTCGAATGTCTACTTAATTTCTCCTCTTTTTGTAACTTCATGGATTTTTCATAATAATAAACAATATTAACTGACAGAAAGTATAATCTTTTAACATTCGATATAGAAAAGTTACCTGTGTTGTATTGTAACCTGTGTTGAGTAGCCTACAACCAATGTACGAACTTTTTTTTTTGTCTTCAGTGTAAAAAATTGAGTTACCTAGTTCTTGTATTAATCAGATAAGTAATTGGTGATGTTAAAAAACTGTTTAATTTTGCCGATTTATTGTATTTTATTTTATTTAATTAGTATGAGTAATTAGCTTATCTTCATTTATAATAATTTGTACAGGTAATAAAAAGTGCAAAATACTATGATATATTTATGCTGAAAGCGTCAAAACATGGAGTGTGCAAGTCTAAATAATTTACGTTACAGAGAAAGAAAATACCACGTTGAGAAGAAATTTGTTGCAATTATTGATTACACTATTTTTACACGAGATCGAACGTAAAACTCGCGTGCAAACATCTGCCAGATGGTCACAGAAAGGAGAGGCTAAAATCGGGCAACACGATATCAAAAGTGGCCGTTCAAGAACAGTTTTTCTCCCTAATAACGTTATAAACTGTCAGCAACTTGTCAAGAAGTACAAAAGAATGAAAGAGACTTCATTTATCGGCAAAAAAGTGCTTACTACCTAACGGGATATATTTTGCAGGATAAATCAACAGCCAATGAACCAGGTTAGACATTAGACGAAAAAAATTCCTATAAATACTAGGAACACTAATTTTTAATTTATCATGCTTTAAACAGGAAGTATTAGGAATCTGTAAAGATCTATTTAGAGACTTTAATGGGAAAGTTAGTTTTCGGTATCCCATTTGTGTATACGCAGCAATTTCTGGTAACAATTTTACAGTTTTATAAAGTCAGTATCTAGTAGTCAATTTATTTCGTACTTTAATAACGGAGTTAACATCCATTTTTAATTGGCAGAATTAAATAGAGTGAAAAAAACCCAAAGATACGATTTGCTTAATATCGCTGTAACAACTTCTCATGATTTTGTTTCTTATACAGTACGATCGAGAAGTCTCTCCGCAGTGCTTGTGTAGTCGAAAATCCACTAGGCAGGGAATTCAAGTGTAATTGGTATATAATTCAAGTGGCAGCACTGGCCGCTAAGCATATGATGGACTGAGGGTGTCAGATTTGTCAAACCGGAATGAATGGGGGAATGCCAACTTTCTACAGGGTTGTATTCTAGAGTTACTAGAACTAATAGAGCTGCGGAGGAACTTTTCGATCGCACTGTATAATATTATGTAATACATGAACTGGTGTAAACAATATGTCTCCAAAATTCCTTTGGCATTATTATTTAAACATATCTGTGACAACATAGAGCAAATATGAAGTCTTAAGAGACATCTCCACAAAAGGCTCTTAAAAATTGACAGATCAATTCTGCAGTGCTCGGGAAAAGTAACATACGTCAGTTTCCACAAACCTTTTTTGATAATTTATTGACAACTTACACTGGTTTATGTCGATTTGATTTTTTTCTGTATGAATTATTGTAATGGGAGAAATACTTATGTATTTTTTTCCAAGCGAGCAGATGTTCCGTAAGTTGTCAATAAATTATCAAAAAAGGTTTGTGGAAACTGACATCACTTTTACCAAGAACTGCAGAATTGCTATGAAAATGACAGGAGATTTAACTTCTCTGTAAAGTTAATTACTTTTATCCACATTATCATACCTTTAGTTGCAAATTTCTAGGCTAAGATTTCGGCCTAAAATAACTGATATGAATTGATTACAAACATTAATGTTTTCATTGCCTTTATGGAAACAGAGGAAAAGAGAAATACCATAATTTATAAGAAAACTTTTACTTCTTGGATGATGAAGTTAAAAATTTAATTGTTTCTTCCCACAAAATAACTTACGAGTAAAAATAAAATGGCATAAAAACAATAAGGGTTGTAGGTTCTATAGCCTCTTCGGATTCCATAATACATCTGTCTAAAAGTCTCTGGAGAGTTATATCTTCTTGCATGGGTTCATATTTCAGGATTAAATGTGGTAATCTGCTTCGACAAATGTGTGGAGTCCAATTATAATGGTAATGTTTAATTCTGTCCAAAACTGAGCTGACGTCTTTTGTCCTAATCCCAGATTTATCTCGTTCTGCTATTGCCCGAAATCTCACATCCATATAAATATGTAGGTATAGTCGAAGTGTTGTATATTTTTAACCTGGTGTGTTTCTGAATTTAGGATGGATTTAAAATTTTGTTGATGATACCCGCTATCTGGATAAACTTTGCAAATTTTTGCTTATAGTTTATTGAGTGAAACTATACATCCAAGGTAGTTGCAAATATTTATTTGCTCCAATATTTTATAATTATTACAATACTATTTTTAATTGAGTCCGTTAATTACTTACAAATGGATTTTAAGCAACCTCCAAGTTCACTTCCTCCCTGACATAACCACGCCATCGTTCCTTATCCTGTGCAAGATTAATCCAGTCTCTATCATCATATCTCACCCCCTTCAAATACATTTTAATATTATCATCCCATCTTCACTTCGGCCTCCCTAAAGGTTTTTATCCTCCTCTATATGCATTTCTGGATTCGAACATACGTGCCACATACCCTGCCCATTTCAAACGTCTGGATTTAATGTCCCCAATTATGTCAGGTGAAGAATACAATGTGTGCAGTTCTGCATTGTGTAAATTTCTCCATTCTCCTGTAACTTTATCCCTCTTAGCACCAAATATTTTCCTAAGAACCTTATTATCAAACACTCTTAATCTATATTCTTTTCTCAAAGTGAGAGTTCAACCGGTAATATAACTGTTTTATAAATTCTAACTTTCAGATTATTTAGTCCGTTAGGGTCCATACTTATTCGGGTTGTTCTTTCTCGAAGAATAAGTAGACATTATTTTGTATTTTCTGTTCTAAATTATGTCTTGCTGTATTTATTAGCAATCTGTCTTAGTATTAAGAATTATCGTTGAGAACTATTCTTAACTTTGTCTCTTCAAATATTCGTAGACGAAATACGTCCTCAAAGAAAAATTGCGAACGGGAACCCATAAATATGGCGCCATATCCGGAATCAGACAAATTTTATAGGACTTCTTGCTAACTTATTACTAAGTTATTGTCATAATCGGAAAAAATCATTTAATACAGAACTGTTCTGTTTGTGAGAAAGTTTCAAGAATCAATTATCAGCTAATAATTATTCTCAATTAATCCTCGAAACTGCACTCGTATATTTAGAAAGGTTATATATAGGGCTACTTTTATACACAAATCCATAAAAAGTTCGAAGTAATGGAAGAAGCCAATTTAAGTAAATCTTTGTCTATTACAGGTCATGAAAGCTCTCAGAGAATCGGGAGGTTAAAACCCTTAAATTGGCAATGTATCCTATAGGATACAACAGGTTAATAGGCTATATGCTATAATTTTAATAGAACAATAGAAAAAATATTGATAGGAAAATTAAAATTTCACAATAGTATAATATTGCACAACATATAAAATATGGACATTGCGATAGTTGTTTAATTTAATATTTTATCTTCAACTTGGTGAGGTTGCCAAAGATAAAGAATGTTAAACAGTAACATTTAAGGTGTGACATATTAAAATGTCTTACAAGAAATTTGTTTACAATAAACTGAAATTTATGGTAGATAACATTTCACAATAATGAAAATATGCAGTAAAATAAAAAATACAGATAAAAAATAGAATGAGAACAGTCCGACACAGTTTAATAAACTAGTGTAAGAAATGAAGTTTTGCCAATTTAAGGGTTAAAACTCATATCTTTAAGAACAATCGATAAGAGTAAGAATAGAGATGTCAATCCTACAAGCTTCCCGGCTTTATCCCAAAGGAAAACTTCCTGGTAATTATTTCTATTAGAGGCTAAGTTGACTCCCGGACCATAATGCACAACCGGAACAGTTAGGTTAATTGGAAAAATTCATAACCCCCATAGAGAAACGCACCCGCGACCTTCGACTTTCTAGCATAGCGTCTTAAACACTACGCTGCCATGTGTGAAAGCAATGGGAAGGTGAGTCTTTAATTTTGTACTTGAAAGCTACGCTGTGCAGATGTTCTGGGGCACGCTGTCTGATGGCTTTTCAGAGAATGCAGAATATCAACAAATTCTTGCACTCGGAACTCCCCGCTAGATTTCTGTCAACCCAGTTTCTCACTGAAGCGCACCGTGAATTGTTTCCATGTAAATTCTCGCATATTTGACAAAACAAGGTTTTCCGGACTACTTTGCGTTTCCTCGCCATTATCTTTCCTCCACTATCTCACCTTCAATGAACAGCCTCCAGATAGTTAAACAAACATAACAAATATAAGGACTTCAACGATTTCCATAGGCGAGTAGAGGATCCTTAATATTTAGAATGATCAGATAGGAAACCACAAAATAGTAGCTCCATCGTACATTATTATCAACAGTAATCTCACTAGAGGTTTTGATTTATCTAGAGAAAATCAAAACTCGAGTGGGATTTAATTGACTATTACACGATTAGAAGAAAGTATATAAAGATTAGAAGTAACGAAGTACTCCAATACAATAAAATATTAAATGGCTTACGAAAATACAACTGTCTTCAAATGTATTATTGTACCATCTCAACATTACGCTAGATGGCAGTAGTGTTTTATGATTATGTTTTCTTGTTACCGGTATCAGTTGTGCCAACTATGGAATCATCATTCAACTCTGTGGACGGTTACTATTCAAGAAGGCTTTGTTGATTCAGTTTCATTTTTATTAAAACATTTGCATTCCACTTCAATCATTCGGATCCCAGTAATCAACGTCACTTGACAGATGATTTTCAATAAATCTTAGTATTAAACAATCTCTGATACGTGACTATCCATAATATCATATAGCAGAAGCTATAACAAACATAACCTAAATAATATAAACACGTGTTAGGAAAGTTTTAATTAGGGATGATGAAATAAACAAGAAACGTTTTAATTAACGATGATGAAATAAAAAATAAACATGAATAATTTTAAACGAAACAATTATTAAAAGTACAATTTTCAAATTTGAATGTTTTAGTGGTTGGTGGTTCAGTTGATGTTATATTGGACATGTGCGTAAAAGAAGTGAACTCGTTGAAGTACATGGTGTATCCCTCAACTTATTCAGGATTTCCGAATGGTGCTCTTCATATATGACCAGTGATCTTTATTAATTCTTGTTCTTGAATGCCAATGCGAGTCATATTTGAAAGTGCTGTGCATCGACTGGAGTGGTTTGTAATTTTCTGTTTTTTTTTTGACGTCCAGACCAGTGCAGTTTGAAATGTTGGCAAACAAAGAAACAAATGCTAGGGACGCGATAAAATTAAACAAATGCTAGGGACGCGATAAAATTGTGCGATAAGCAGCCATGATTGGTTGAAAGACGTCCTTTCGTACAGTTTTATTGGTCGAAAGTAGTGTGACGTAGTAAAAGCGTAATAGTCTTTGCAAGATAATGGAAAATATATCAAAGGAAAGATTACGTAGTACTCAAATATTCCAAAGACAGTCTTGTCCGTCTGATATATGAGAAACTACACGGAAGATACAAATGACAGAAAAGGAGAAACAGACGATAAATATATCACTGTTATTAGAAAACATTTAGTCAATAATTGGTACTTATATTGCATTACTTCACTTTTATTTATAGAGTCTATTGTATTGAACTATAACAGTAAGTTATTGTAAAGAAAACAATCACAGATGAAATGTTTCAATAAAGAACACAAAGCAAACGACTCTCATGAACTATTAACGGGAATGATGTATATCATAAAAATGAGAGGTTTTAAAGCATGTACTTATATGGATAATAAAACTATGCTCACAGGCATTTAATGTAAAACAATCAGCTGCGAATGATTTATTAAGTTGTTAGACAAGATGCTTACTACTAAAAACCCATGCCATCAAGGCACCAATATTCTTCCGTTTATTAACGTTATGCTTATTAGAATGGCCCACTGTGATACATTTTTGGAAAGGTCTTGACGAGCTTAATTGAAATACTGAATAATAAATACATAATTCAATTTAAAGAAACGACCTTAGTACTCGTATCTCATTAAAAAATAACGCTACAAAGTTACCTCCCCATCAGTATTATTTCCCCTTTTCAGTTCTACACCTTGTGTATTAAACAATTTTTCATTAGGTGCTTGCGTACAAAGATATTTTGGGTGGTCAAGTTAAATGAGACAATCTGTATTATATATGTATTATAATATATTGTTTAGTCAACTGTCCGAAGACAGGTCTGATCCTAACAAGTGATACCAACATGGCACCACTTATAAGGTAACTAAGCCAGAAGATAATGGTATAGGGTGGCCAGTTCCTTTCCCCCTCCATTGCATAGGCTACATCGCCGATCACATATTACACTAATCAGACTTCAGATGTATATAAATAATATTGTTCTTTCTCTGATACACGCACGCACACACACCCACACAGCTATATACTGTATACACACACAGGGTAGATGTGAAATAATCCTGCTGATTGAAAGGGACGATATGATGTACTTAAATTAATAGAAAATTCATATTACATTTTGTGATTAAATGCAGGGTTAATTAGAAAATTAAGTTGGAAGTTTCAGCAGTCTGGCAAGATCACCGCTAACAACGCCTCTCTCTTCTTGTAATACAGATGTAAGAGGTCAACGAACTCAAGTGTGTCTTCCTAGGTGAACTAACACCACATCCGTCTCTGGCTACAACTTTGCAATTTGCTCGCATCGTTCAGTGGCTTGAAATGAGTGGTTTTCAAATTAAATTTACACGAAAACCGTCCACCCTATTGAAATAAGCCAGGGAGATTAATTATTCTTTATTTTATTTTCTATCGATATGGACAAAAATCACAATCCTACTCGCAATAGTTACTGAATAAGACAGTGTTAAGCATTTGGAAAAAAAAAGCATTTTTCTGAGGAAAGTGTGAACTTTCCACCAATATGGTATGACATTTTTTTGTTACATACAACATGAGCTGTTCGCTCTGAAAATTTGCAGTGTTAATTCACTTCCACCCTGTATATATATATATATATATATATATATATATATATATATATATAATATATATAAAGGAGTTTTCGACCAATTAATTTGGAAAGTACTCTTGCAAGATGCTGTCTTGCTGTCTTTAAAATGTATTGTTCTCGTATATAAAGAAGAAAATGGCAACCACTACATTATCAATGACTCAACATAAAGAAAATATGCTTAATATACTCCAGAGTCACGCCCTATCCACAGAGCCAATCCGACTCGTGTAACACAGAAAACTTGTACTAACCAGACCATTTCTTCTCTGATACGTGTTTATGAATCCTGAGGTATGTTAACAGTACAGGGAAGGAAGTGATTATAATCGCAGTCACGTCAAGTGGCGTGACGTAAGAGTATCGTAACCTACCCGAAAGTATTCACATCACGAGATATCGCGCACCGCATCAGCAACTCACTTATATTCGAGACTACACACGTAGTCTCTCTTGCGACCAGCGTGCAGTCTGGCAATTGCTTATCCAAGACAGCTGCGTAGTAAACGAATCGACATGTCACGTACTGCATTACTTCTGCTGCAATTCATCCCATAAAAATCTTTGCTATTATGCAAAAGTGATTGATGAATTATATTGCATAAGTAAATAACAACGTTGAAACGTAATTTACATCTAAGTTTAAAATGAACAAGCTTTGCGTCGTGTAAATCCTTTTTTCAATGCAAACTGATCACTGTTAACAAATTTTAATTAGAGTAGGATGACCAGATGTCCCGTTTTTAACGGGACTGTCCTGTCCCGTTTTTAACGGGACTGTCCCTTTTTTTCAGCCTCTTGTCCCCTGTCCCGAGAAAAGTAGGCTATGCTCGGGACGCCAAATGTTCCATTTTTTTTTAAATGGCGTCCCGTTTCCCTAAATTATTATTAAAATATTTATTTTTATTTTATTTTATAATCACGTGAAACATTTATTTATTTAATTATTTATTTATTTATTCACTCATTTATTTAACTAGCTAGCTAGTGAGTACAAATTAAATTTATAAAACAAAAATGTTTCTAGTCACTACCGAATTAATTTTATACTGTTTCCATCAAATGTCACCGTAATGAATTCAATAAAGGCAATGTTAATCACACAATGTAATTAAAAAAAAAATGTGTCTTGCATGGACTTCTATACTTTCCTGAAGGAAAGGCAAACACTTCTAGAGCAAATTCACTCATTAAAGAAATATGATGTAAATGTACAGTTGATCTTCATGGAGAATGTTAAAATAGTTAAAACTTAATATGAAGCAAAACATTTTGTTATGAAACAAATTCAGAATACAGTGACATGGATATAAAGTAATAGTCCAATAAAATTAACCTGAAGTATTTTTATACGGATAAGTAACCTAATTAAAAATAAAAAATTGTTAACAATGACTTAAGCCAAATATCCAAATATTAGGTACTTGCTTAATTATTACAGCCTAGTTATTGTAGACAGTGTAGTATTTATTACTTTAAATCAAACAAAAGTGGACATTATTGTTCATTGACATTATATAAACACAGGTAATAATGTATGTTTAGATAAAATATTGATTCATGTCAACTTTAATAAGTGTTCCGTTTGTTTATTTTGAAAATCTGGTCAACCTAAGTTAGAGTAAGTTGAACTTACAAATAATTTACTATTTTCCTTGGACACAGGGGTGTAATATTTAAAAATTGGTAGGCCTATATTACGTAGGTATTATGAATTATGACACTTTCCAGTTCGAGAATACATTCGAGATAACTATCATGAAGGTATAATTATAAACATATTTTTTATGCATTAAAATGTGGAAAGCACAATATTGGTCATGTTATTAACAGTAAAAAACTGATGTTATATTTTTTGTACTCGTACTTCAGTTAATTCTGAGGTTAAATCGGGACCCTCACGCCGAGAGATCACCATATTATACAGAGAACATACGAATAAAACTGATATGAATATCCACGCTTTTTTAGCGCCGCACTACTTTCGAAAAAGATTATAACTTATTTCATTCTTTTGCTTGGATTTTTTAGATAAAAGCGATGCACAAGCAATACCTTCAGCTTCTTCGATACAAATCTCATCCATACTTAACACGGTTTACTCAAACAACTACAGTTGTGGGTCTATTACTATATCATTATCAAAATTGAGTAGTCAACACGTTGTTTACTTACAGATTAAATTCCGAGTCATTAGCAACCCAACAAAGCAACTATGTCATATGCTACTTGAAAAGTCAAGCATTCGAATTTTTGATAAAATCATCAAACTATTAAAAAAAAATAGAAACGAGATTTTGACTTCTTTTTTTTTAACTTTCTTTGATTTTTTTTCAAGTATTGCAAAACGTAATTTACTAATCGCGAACTGTAAGTGACTTCAGATCTTAAATGCTTGGGAAACCTCCATTCTACGGGCCTCGATTTCCCAAACAATATTCTTGACCTGAAAAAGTGCCATAGTTTATGGTATGTAATATATTATTTATGATTTGAAGCTTTTCTCTTTGAAAATTCTCGATATTTATTATTCATTTGTGTTTATTTTGTATATTTAATAATTGGGTACAAACCAATCGGAATGATTTCTTGAAATGGATAAGTTATTGAACAACGCTTTTTCAAATGTTCAGTTATCTAACATCGATGGATTTGGCGATAGCGAGGTGTTATTTGGACAAGATGAGTAGCAAGTTTACCTATACTATTATCTTAAATTTGCCTTAAAGTTTGGAAAACCTTAAAATCTTGAGAATGCAGGACTCGAACCCAAGCCCGAGCATGAATCTTATTTGCTAACCTCAGATTGTATCGTTGACTAAATTATTAATAATGAAAGGAAATATACGACACGTGTCTTGATTTTATTTCGAAATGGCACATTTTATTAATGTAGGTTTTACGTGTTTCATAGCAATTCAGTTCCGTATCACATTGCTAATGATATCACCATTTATAATTTATTATGTTTATAATGCACGGTGTTCCGTTCAAACCTCACATATTTTAATTAATCTTGCTAACAAGCTATACCAAATTACTGAGTGGTACTAAAATAAATAGAAACTCAAAAAATTGTCATTTAATGAATTTCAAGCTCATTGTTCACTCACTATGTTACGTCACAAACGTATAAAGCAAAGTGGCAACTCAGCAGCAGCGCGCATAATCTGTATTCTGGTATGCAGAAACAAACTCAATCAGTACAATGTAAGCAAAATTACCGGAGACAATATGAAGGACATGCAACTGATAGGAAAACTATTAAGGCATGCTGTGATAAGTTTCTGGGGGCTGAAAGTGTTAAAAAAACAATCGAGAGGTTCTCGTTGACGTGTTTCAGAAGAGAAGTGAAAGAAATTCGAGCAGGATATCAGAAAAACCCAGCGTAAATCAATTGGCCAAGCATTCCGGCAGATCAACTTTTTCCTGTCAGGTGCATCTCCACCATATTCTCTCCGGTAATATTTTTCAACTCTAATGACTGATTTTGTCTCTGCTTACCAGAATACAGATTGTGCGCGCTGCTGTGATGTCGCCATTTTGGTTTATGCGATTGTGGCGAACGTTATGAGTGAACAATCAACTTCAAATTCATTAACTAAAAATTCTTTGAGCTTTCCTTTCTTTTAGTACCACCCACATTCCATAATTTGGTATACAGGATGTTTAGGGGTTTGAGTGCACAAATTTTAATAGGAGATTCTTTGTATGAAAAAAGAACCAATACTTGTAATAAAATAGTAACAGTAATAGTTTAACCAATAAAAAATAAATTGTGTGGAAAGTTTCTTTGCAGGTGCTTTCATATTTCTACTATAAATGTCGGAATAGATATTAAAAAGATGAACAATTTAGGTCTTTGTCTTTTTTTTTTTTTTTGCAAAGAGTGAACCGTTTATACATAAATGAATGCTCAAATTTTATTATATGTGCGTTCTGTGTCACTAAATCAGGAGTCAATGAAGAAGAGCGAAAGTCGTGAGGTAATTGAGGGCGACTCGTGCATTCTGCATGGAATTTGGTAGTCTGTAATTTAACCACAAACTGATGACAACAAACATACAGCGGCAACATGCTTCCGATACGGCTCGTTCCTTTGCCGAACAATAAATAAAGTCATGTAATGTGCACGCAAATAAAAAGATAAACTTCTGTTTTCTGGATTGCACGCATTTAGCGTTTTTTTTATAATCATAAAAAGTATGATATCTGACTTCATTTTTGAGTTGTACAGTTAAGTAAACGTCTGTAATTTATTTTTCAGATATTCGTATAAAATAGTTATTCGTATAGCTACTGTAACTATTTGTAATAACTTTCATTCATATAAATTATTCAAAAGTTAATATACAAATCAAAAGATATTACTTGTTCTAACTGTATTACTTTCTTATAAAATTACCAGGAATATATTCAAATCAGACCATTGAAAAGGATATTGTGAAACTAAATGCGTCAATGGACATTCGTCCACGAATAACAAAGGGGCCTCAAAAGTATTGAAATGTACTATTTATGAAAGAGGTACAGTATGAAGAATTATGGCTCTAAGCAAATCTCTTAAGATTTATGACACTTCATTAATTAATGTATTTTAGTGTATCTCAAAGAATTACATATTTACTTTATAGGAATGAAATAGGCCTATAGGGTAGGATGTCCCATTTAAAAAACATAATTTCGTGTTACTACGAATTTCTGTTACATTCTGTTTAATTGCTAACTACTCCAAATGATAGGTTTTGGTCAACCTTGTAACGTAAATATAAAACTATTTTAGATATAAGCTAGTTATGAGAGTGTGCCAAAGGTTGTGGCTCAGCCTGTATATTTACTAGAATTTATTATATTCCATAGAATCGTTTCCTTTTAAATTGGCTCGAACAGTATCCGTCGAGTATCTTAAGAAAAAGACGCTGCAACAGAATACGGCAATGGCGAAAACGTCTTTCTTCGGTTATAAGGGATGCTGAAAATGTGCATTTAAGTGAAAATCTTAAAATCTAACGTTTTCAGCATGATATTACCTTCTCATACTTCGTATAGTAGTAACAGCATTAGTAGATTACTACCTATCTAGTCTGCTGTCAAATATCTTAAAGTTAGAATTTATAAAACAGTTATTACCGGTTGTTCTGTATGGTTGTGAAATTTGACTCTCACTCTGAGAGAGAAACAGAGATTAAGAGTTTTTGAAAATAAGATTCTTAGGAAAATATTTGGGACTAAGAGGGATGAAGTTACAGGAGAATGGAGAAAGCTACACAACGTACAACTGCACTCATTGTATTCTTCACCTGACATAATTAGGAACATTAAATTCAGACGTTTGAGATGGGCATGACATGTAGCACGTATGGCCGAATCCAGAAATGCATATAGAGTGTTAGTTGGGAGGCCAGAGGTAAAAAGACCTTTGCGGAGGCAGAGACGTAGAAATGTTAAATGTTATGTTTTATTTAACGACACTCGCAACTGCAGAGGTTATATCAGCGTCGCCGGATGTGCCGGAATTTTGTCCCGCAGGAGTTCTTTTACATACAAGTAAATCTACTGACATGACCATGTCGCATTTAAGCATACTTAAATGTCATCGATCTGGCCCGGGATCGAATCCGCAATCTTGAACATAGAACATATATACCAACTCGCCAACCAGGTCGACCCGAGACGTACATGGGAGAATAGTATTAAATGAATTTGAGTGAGGTGGGATATGATGATAGAACTGGATTCATCTTGCACAGGATAGGGACCGATGATGGGCTTATGTGAGGACGGCAATGAACCAGCGAGCTCCTTAAAATCCATTTGTAAGTAAGCAAATAAGAGTAGTACACATTTCATTTTTGAAATTTTCAACTGCAGCATTTTTCAGAGGCCAAATGAATATGGGTTGGAAATGACCGAAAGATTTTGCTTGGAGTCCTCTGTCAGCAACAGGAAAATATAGTCTTTTACACGGAATCCACAGCTTTTGTTCCATTCTGGAGGAAGCAATGCGAAAGGACTTAATTTCCCTTTAAAATGCGTCGTCCTCGGCCAGGTTTAAACCCGAGAACCTCGGAGCCAGCGGCTAGTATGATATCTACTAGACCACCGAGAACGACTATATTCGTAAGAAAGTAAAATCACAGTCTACTATATACAGTCGCGAAGCTTGAGGTGATTTTTTGCAAATCTCGCGATAAAGCGCTCCAAGCGGTTAGCAACTAGAAACAATAGACTGTCCACTGTCGACTTTGGATTTAGAGTCGACTATGTCGTATTTCCATCGAGTGCTAGGTCGCATTGATGCTTGTGAAGAAAAATCCTAACATCTATTTCTGATTTTACTTCTAGATGCAAAAAGTGGTTAATAAATAGCAGGAGGGAAGATCTAATGACAAAGAATGAAGCATATCTTTATAATAATATAAAGTTTTGCTCTCTTCATTTCGAAAACACACACTTTATGAATGAAAACAAAAATAAATTAATCTGGAATGCAGTTCGAACTTTATTTGATGTTTCAAATAAACCTGTTCTGTTATTACCTGCAGCTGAGAAACAAAAGCTTTGCATTAATTCTACGCCTGTATCAGCTGATTCCTTGAATAATTGTACATTTTCATACAACTTAGGCCTACTTTTTTTTTCAAAGGATATGTTTTTAATTATAGCTGTTAATTTTGTTGCTATTTTTATTTGTTACTTTACTAGAGACGTAGAAAAAGTAAGTCTGTTACAATAAAATTTATTGATCACGTTTTATTTCCAATTCTGGTGTGATTATTATTGCTTAACCTCATCCCAATTTGTTAACTACGTAAGCCTACACTACAAGTACCGGTACACGTAAGTTACTCCCATTAATTCATATTTCCATTATTATTGTTATTATATTGTTGTAAATGGAAATGCAAATTAATATTTATTGGTTTCATAGTTCATTATCGCTATAAACTTGAATGAGTGAAGCGATTATAGTAAATTTCAGTTCGTTTTGCACAAACAAAAATAATATTAACCTATTTCTTGCAGGTATCTTCGAGTTTATGGCGGAATGTAATATACTTCATTTAAATAATAAATGAACTTTATCCATTTAATATTTCAATAATGGAAGGAAGGTGTTAATTTTTCCAAAAGAACCCGACAACGAAAGTGTAACATATTTTGTCGTCTGCTAGGAGAGATCTGTGATTATGAGGCGATAGTAGCGATCCTAGTGGTGGGCAACTACCCATGTTTGCATTTTTACTACATATTGAGCTTCGCGACTCTATATAGTAGACTGCGGTAAAATAATAGCAGACAACGCTCGTTCATTGAGAGTCTATGTAACTTTCTCTTTGTTATAAGTGCATCCAGGATACAGTAGAACCTAGCCACACAGATATTTTCATACCCAAATGAGAACAACGACATTCACGAATGGCATCCAACCGCATTGTCAGAGTAGCCAGCGGCATTATTCCAAGTGGGGAGAAGCCAGGGTTGAATGAAGGAAATATGAAGCGACGTCTTAATCTCTGGATGAAGAGGCTGGAAGGTTAGAGAGAAACATAAGAAGATAAATTAATGTAATTTGTGTGGAGGTATAGCTCTGATGCTGTGTGAGAGAGATACACTTTTGAGTTCGAATCGCACACAACATACAGATGTTGATTCCTTGTTAATGCGAAATCTGAATTGTTGCCGATCAAAGCCAAAAGCAGTGGCGACAACATATTAGAAGAATCCTATTGCTAGATAATTAAATAAATAGAAACAAATCAGAATAATTCAGTTTTATGCTGTTTAGAAACCTGTACTTCTTTTAATTTTCAATATTATATTATGTACGATAACTCTTTGCACTGACGACGTAGTTAGTCTTTCTCTTTTGAGTTCATTTCATCGTTATCATTTATTTCCTCTGAGGGAGTTCTTCATGGAGCCAAACAAGCAATATTCTGTTGCTATACATCTACTGTAGGTTATAACAGGAATATAACAGAATTCCCCAACATATTTGTTCATTGCATTCAATGATGATATGGGCGAGTACTATCCTGAAGTAGATGAACCCGCAGTAACGCTGAAATCCATATGTTTATCAGAAAGACGTTAATACTCGCTTTTTTACAGTAAGATATAAAAATCTTCCAAAAAGGCACAGTTAATTACCTCTTCAAATTTACCAAAAGAGATTATTCAGATTTGAACTTTCTCAGCAGTTTTCTCCATGTTATGCCCGTTCAAATCACGGATCTACGTTTCATCACACGTCAAAATACTTTTCATAAACGCATTTCCTTTAGCAAAATGACTATTCTTCAGACAAATACATATCACAGTCTACTATATACAGTCACGAAGCTTGAGTTTTTAGGGTGCTAGAAACACTAGACTGTGACGGTACTATTTTGCATTGCCTGTAATGAGGCGATATTAGCGATCCTAGTGGTGAGCAACTACCTAATGTTTGCATATTTACTACGTATTGAGCTTCGCGACTGTATATACTAGACTGTGTACATATCGTACGCCTTCTTTCTTCCTTCTCCTCTGTAAGCTCCTAAGGGAATCATCTTGAACAAGTTTCATGAAGATAGTTACGGGAAAATTAATTGACATTTTATGCACTTAAAACCATATTTTGATTAAATATCCTACTGTGTTCCCGAATCACTACATTGATATTCTTTCCAATGTTATATAATGCTAACACTTCAAATGGTTTTCCTGAGAGTTCAACCACAATAAGTAGAACAGAATAGAATGTTTAATTTTCGCTGGCAGAGTTAAGTCCATAAGGCCTTCCCTTCCACTCAACCAGCCTTAATCAATATAATACGGATTTAAATTACGAATGTTTATACTACACTTAAAATATTCTCCAGAAATATTCTTCAGTTAAGTTTTAACGACTAGTACATGTTTATTTAAATTGAGATAAACCTATAAGATAAAGGAGTAACTTAATTTATGAGATAATTTAATTCAATCAATTATAATTAAGTTGAGATGGCTAGTAAAATGATGAGAATTAATTTAATACAAGTTTACTAGAATTATGTTACAGGGAAAAAACTATAAATCTAAAATATATTTATACAATGAGAATATTAATGTAATAAAATTTTGTCATTAGAGGTTTTGTATTAATGGTAATAATAAGAATAGACAGATGTTAGTTTCATTATAAGTAACAAGTATTAATCAGTAATTAATCTGTTAAGTAAGAATTTATATAATTTTGACCTAAATGAAGTTATTGTCCAACAACCCCTTACATCACTCGGAAGCGAGTTTCAATTTATAGCAACTGAAACTGTATAGGATGAAGAATATAAAGATGTCTTGTGGTAGGGAGTGATGAATATAAAGATGTCTTGTAGTAGGGTGTAATGAGTAAATTGTTATGATGAGACCTGGTAGGTAGGTACTCGTTTAACCACATACTTACAGAAATTTGTGTTCATACAATTGTTGTTGTATTTTTTGCATATTCTTGAGCATATTTATACATGTTTAATACTTTCTGCTACAAGAAACCCTACGATTGATCTTTGTTCAATCAAATGAACAGATTATTTGTTGCAATTACTTTACGCTATTTTGAATACGTTATTCGCCTTAACAAGTACAGTGTTCAATGACCAAGATTGCCAACGTAAGTCTAAAAGTTATGGTGCACAGCGAACTATGATTTTATGTTATAACAATTCATTTCCTTACTTATTGAATAGTCTACGTAAAGTGTATTTCTCTCTAGGTTTAGGTCGAAAGTTCCCCAACATGAGCTTATATGAATCCCAGAGAAGTATTAAGAACCAGTGATCGGAAATGTGCCATGTTTATATGACCTTCCGAAAAAAAAAAAACTATAATTCAAATTCTGCCTCTCAATACAGAATTCCATTTCCTTGCGGGACTTGCATCTGACGTAATCGTTTCTGCTTATCGAGACTCTCATTAAAAGCTTCATTCACTCGCATGACTGATTTGACAGTTCCATTCCAAGATGAAAGACTTATTGTTATCGCTTATTAATGGCCTCAACGTGTAAAGTTAGAGGGGGGAAATGATAATTAAATCAGCGGCGTGAAAACAGCACGTGTCCACAGAATAAATGAGTGGCGCGGACTCCAATAGCATGTTTAGCACCAACGTGAAACAATTCAACAAATAGTTTTAATTCTGCAACAAAAGTTCACACAAGAGAATGCTAAAATGCGACTTGCTGTGTAAAACAGAGAGAAAAACGAGATTTAATTACACTGACTTCATTTTCATGAAAGAAGAGAGTTTCGCGTGATCAAGTCTTCTTTTTTCCAGTAAATAATAAGTTACTGTGTCACGTTACAGTTAAAACATGTTATTGTTCAAAATATTTTACTCTCATGTCACACCATAAAAATTCCCTTAATAACTTAGGAGTATTTTATAAAAAATAAATAATGTGTTGCGTAATCAAAATTAAAGGCTCGTCTATTATTAATAATTTACATTTCAATTTCTTTTTATTCTTCATGTCTTTTTCATATTTATCTTTTCAATATATATATTTTTTGCTCGTCATTTTTTCTCATTCATTTTCTGTTTGACTTCATTTTTCCTCCATATTTTTCTCCTTAGCATTTTTGCTATTTCTATTCTTCTTTCTTCTTCTCTAAATCCTTCCTTCATTTTATATTTGACATTTATTTGTTATGTTTTTCTTCACGTCCATCTTGTTGTGCCTTCTTCACGTTTTCTTCTTCTGTAACTCTTGCTTCCCTCTCTTTATCTCTTGTTCGTCATCGTCATTATCATCATCATCATCATCATCTTCTTCTTCTTCTTCTTCTTCTTCTTCCGTTTTCCTCTTTCTATCATCGTCTGTATTCATAGTTTTAATTTGACAGAGATTTCAATTGTTCGTATTTAGGCCTAAGGTTTGTTACTTTTTAATTTCTCATAAGGCGAACTGTAAAGGAAAGCATTGCGATGCTGCGAAAATTAATTTCGAGATTTGCCCTAAAATACACGTTTCAAGCATCTCTGATAGCAAAAATATGGTTTCGGACATGCTGTCTATGTGGCTGTATATATACATATATATATATATATATATATATATATATATATATATACACACACACACACAGGGTGGAAGTGAAATAACCCTGCAGATTGAAAGACGATAGTGTACACTTGATTGAATAGAAAACTTCTATTACGTTTTGTGATTAAATGCACGGTCAATTAGAAAATTGAGTTGAAAGTTACAGCAGTCTGGTAACATTGCCGCTAACAAAATGGCCTTTCTTCTTGTAAGATGTCAGCGAACTAAGATCTGTCTCCCTAGGTCAGGCATGTTAAAATAAACCACAGATGGCATATGCCATAGTCATGGTTTACTTTTATACAATGGCCAGATGATTGAGAGCTCAACTGAGAGTTCGATTGCTTGAAAGTTAGCTGCTAGTCTCTTGTCATAGTAAGCATACTAAAAACATTGGCTGTAGTCTATTTCAGAAGATATACTGTACTTTTTTTAAGTGTATCATTATTGCAGTACTATAATACTGTTTTCTAGTGGAACCAAGAAGTAAAATATTGATAATTTGTAAATATATATATATTTTTTTCAAATACAATTAGTGCTGAACAATACTTACGAGTAGATATTTTATTGTGCAATGTTTGAAATGTGAGAAAATGTAATTTCAGTGATTTTAAAAGTCGAAAACCTGTTTTTCATACTTCAAAATATTAAAAACATCAATAGCTTAGAATGTATGATCCATCATGTGAGGAGGGGTGTGGAAATGTATTATGTAATTAGCTAATTAGATATTTTACAATAAGCATTTTTAATACGAGTATTACCGTTTCAGAGTAAACCGCTTGTATGAATCTATTTCAATATAAACATATTGTACATAGAATTCTGGATTCTACGTATAGTATCTTAAATTCAACATTTAACATTAGAACATTGTAACGTGTGTAAGTATCCCAAGGTTATAGTTCGTAGAAGATTATTTCCTTTATAGGAGATAGCTGCTACGATTGCCACACGAACCAAAACCCTCTCGTACTATTGACCTTGACAGGACTGCGCTAGGAGAACCTCTCTCTCTCTCTCTATGACTGCAGTGTTGCAATCTGTTTCGCATCGTTCAATGGCTTGCAATTAGTAGTTTTTAAACTAAATTTACACGAAACCCGTCCACGCTATGGAAATTTGCCAAAGGAATAAATTGTTCTTTATCAGATTTTCTATCGATATGGGCACAAAAATCACGATCTCATTCGTAATAGTTACCGAATAAGATAAATTTATCAGATACTATTGGAAGGATTTTGTTTACATTCAGTATGAGTCAATTTATCGGAAACTTCAGTAAATCAAACATAATACATTTCATAAAACAATTAATAGACTTCAGAAGCCATGTGTCTGAGTTCCTGGGATTATTTTTCAATGTAAAATATTGGCTAAAAATTAATAATCAAGTCGACATTCCTACTACCCACGAATTTCGTGCTATGACTCGCAGGTAAATCTAATAAAAAAACAAAAAAACGTGGTTTAATTTATTATATACGCACTCGCAGCGCACAACACAATCTTGAGTTGCTTCGAAGTTCTAAGCAGGACTTGTTCGGCCATTCACTGTAAAGCACCGACACTACGCCGGTGACAGTGTTGATGTTAAATGAGTTTTCATTTATTTATTTATTATTATTTATTTATTTAGCTAATAATTGTAACATAAAATATAATATAAACAAAAAAATTTAGCTCGCCCCTCAAAGAGTAGAACTCATAATTCATAACATGTTATTGTTGTTGTTTAGTCAACTGTCCGAAAACAGGTTTGAACCTCACAAGTGATACCAATATGGCACCACTTATGAAGCAACTAGGCCAAGAAATAAAGGGGTAAGGTGGCCAGTTCCTTTCCCCCTCCATTACAAACATCGCCGATTAGCTACATGTTACACTAATCAGTAGACAGCAGAAAAAAGTCAAATAAAAGTCATGTTTACGGTTTACAAGTATTGTACGCATAGACTATGGCATGAGGTGTGCACGCATCCCAAGTAGGTACAACACGGTACCGTCCACAGAACACCGAAAACAACTGCCACTCTGCGTTCTCGGTCAGCCCTCTTCCGTACGTGAACAGAGAATATTGAGATACGTAAATATATTCTTCATTTGTGTTCAGTGATGTGATCATAATGCCGAAGACAGACGTTAAAAAACATAGAGTGTATTCTATAATACAAGAATATGGTGTCCACATTTTTATTAGTGATACTGGTGAAACAATTAAGTGTCGGTTATGTATGTGTGCATTAAAAAAGATAACAACACAATCGATTGAACATCATTGTCGTCCACACCTGTGGAGTAACGGTTAGCGCGTCTAGCCGCGAAACCAGGTGGCCCGGGTTCGATTCCCGGTCGGGGCAAGTTACTTGGTTGAGGTTTTTTCCGGGATTTTCCCCCAACCCAATATGAGCAAATGCTGGGTAACTTTCGGTGTTGGACCCCGGACTCATTTCACCGGCATTATCATCTTCATCTCATTCAGACGCTAAATAACGTAGGATGTAGATAAAGCGTCGTAAAATAATCTACTTAAATAAAAAAAAATCATCACTGTAATACACAGAAACGCATGAAAAATATTGCTCGTATGTTAGAAGAAAATAAGAGTTCAAGTTCAAATTTCGCCTCAAATATGAAATATAACTTTTGCCAGGATTTGTGTCGGATGATAAGTTACAATATTCCATTCAAAATGTTGAACAATCCTGACCTTTAGAGGGTTTATAGAAAAATACACAAAATATGCCATTAGAATAGTTATATCAACGTACAACCAATATTCAGTGATTATTCCGTGTATCAATTTACATTTCCCCAGGCCTATACCTGCACGCGCCTCTAGTATGCCTACTGTGCTTACGAAAAAAAAAAAAACAACAACCCTTTGATGAGACAAATAGTCGCGTTGTAGTTACCTTCACATCCGAACGATTTTTTTTCCGCTGTCTACTAATCAATAGACAGTGGATGCGGGATGACATCGTTGCATGTAGGTGCACATTTACTATATGTTACATTTTTTTCATTCAGACCATTGGCTCAACAGGTTTTAAACGTAAACAGACGACGTCAACATGCTACTGTATCTCCGTACAGTCAAAAGTAAAATAAAAATAACGTACTGTAGTACACACCTTTCAAGGTTCAGTCCTCGTCATCATTGATGCAATTACAAGCGTTGCAGTAAACGACGATATATTCTCGTAAGTTGTCGAAGCTGAATCGTCTTCGCCTATCGCTTAAACAGTTTTTGTATCGAGAGAATTTCTGAAGAAAACCTCTAAAATGGGGATCACTCAATTTCTTTAGAGGAATATCTATACTGAGCATCATGTTGCACGTGTTGTTAGACCCGCACAACTAAATGATGATGATGATGGATGATTTTTTTTTCGTAGGTTATTTTACGACGCTTTATCAACATCTTAGGTTATTTAGCGTCTGAATGAGATGAAGGTGATAATGCCGGTGAAATGAGTCCGGAGTCCAACACCGAAAGTTACCCAGCATTTGCTCATATTGGGTTGAGGGAAAACCCCGGAAAAAACCTCAACCAGCTAACTTGCCCCAACCAGGAATCGAACCCGGGCCACCTGGTTTCGCGGCTAGACGCGCTAACCGTTACTCCACAGGTGTGGACATGATGGATGATGATGATGATGATTTTTATTATTATTATTATTATTTTATTGGGTTATTTTATGACGCTGTATCAACATCTTGGTTATATAGCGTCTGAATGATATGAAGGTGATAATGCCGGTGAAATGAGTCCGGGGTCCAGCACCGAAAGTTACCCAGCATTTGCTCGTATTGGATTGAGGGAAACCCCCGGAAAAAACCTCAACCAGGTAATTTGCCCCGACCGAGATTCGAACCCGGGCCACCTGGTTCCGCGGCCAGACGCGCTGATCGTTACTTCACAAGTGTGGACAAATGATGATGATGATGATGATGATGATGATGGTTCCTCAGATTTCATTTCAACGCATTTCCTGTGCGATGTACTGTTGCAGTGTTTCTCTATAGCCTGAGTTGTTCTGGTTTTTATTTCAATTTTACATACATTACACACGATATTGTCTTCGTTAATACATAAATTGTCACTCACATACTTCTTAATTGCATTTTGTATCTCTGAGCGAATTTAACGTTTTGCCATTATGAATGGATCAGCACAACATATTCAACGCGTACTAAATACTTGAGCAGGATAACACAACTGCACACATTGCGTTGCAATGTTACTATGAACAGATCGGGGTTCATTCGTTTTGTACGCTTCTGTACACGCCAGGTACATAAAAGACGGACGGCACGGCACGTGCCATATCCTCTGATACGAAACAACTTCACTTTTCCTTATGTCATCCCGCATCCACTGTCTACTAACCAGACTCCAGATATATACAAACAATATGTTATTGCTACCCATGAAATGAGAAATAAAACATTTTATTATTATAAATATGGAATGTTGTCCGTATTTTGTCCCAAAGACATGAAAACAGAGATGTTTATAAGAGTAGTTGTAAGAGAGAACATCTGCACGAGGTCTTCCTTTTATCAAAACAACCTTTACATAATTAGAGTTACGAAAATATTATTCCATTTTTCTTTAACCTCTGCTTCGCTACGAAATACTTCCTGTATCCCAAACATGCTTCAGTAAACAGTGCATTGAGTAGTACGACATAAAGACTGAAGGCGAGAAAGAAGTGGATGGGGGAGTGGGGGATCCTGAAAGATACACTAAAGCTTGTTTCCCATATTATAAACTCCTGCTCAACTTTTCTACTTTGGACTCTATATCACGCTGAGCTATAATTTACTTTGCATTCAGTTGTGCGAACACATACAACAGCTGTTGAAGATGCTTTCTCTCCCGCCTATACTCTGTATAGTTTATATATATGAAACTTATTAAGTGCTATATATAAACTACGTTTCCCTAGAAGATGCGGGAGTAGTATAGGTTAGGCATGGGAATTAATAGAAACTTTTGAACAAAGCTGTCTGCCTGCCTGCATATCACACCTTTCATTGTAAGCAGCAAGCCATAAAAGAAGCTCCCCGTACCAGAAGGAATTTACGACTGCATGGTACCAAGAGTAATTCAGTATACAGTGGGAGTCTCCAACTCACGCAAGGCACGCTAAATGAAGATGTTCTGACAAAACGCTCTTCAAAAGAGTTTAGCTACATTACTCCCCATTATGGAGTTCATGCCAAGCGTGTTTTGTCGCGTTCATTTTGTCTCCATCTCTCTGCTATCCTGATATAGAGACTGTGAAGGATGCTATTACGCCATCCAAATGTTAACCTTATTCTTACTCGACTTTTATATTGCCAGTGACAGAATTTTTCTTTCCTTTTATTAATAAGCCTACATACAAGCATAATGAAAGAAATGTCAAACCGGTGGAACAATGGGCTTGTACTCGTAATAAACAAAGTAGGAATATATTACAGCGTATTTATTTGACGCAGCACAACTTTTGACCGTTTTGAATCAACACAAGTAAATAGTGTTCCGAATAACATCACCAACTACCAACGCTTAAAAAAAAACTTTAAATGACAAACAACAGATTTCTTTCATGAAAAAAAAATAATAATAATAATAATTAGACTACAGTTTGCTGATGACAGTGAATTGCGATTTATAAGGAAATACAACGCTGTTAAGTTTCGATAAAGTAATCATTTATAAAATATTTTCAGAAGTAGGTACAGTAGTGGTAAAAAAAAAAAAAAAAACCGGACGGACCCTTGTAGCTGATACAAAAGAATCCTTGCTGTATATTGTGTCAAACTGTGGTAATTGCAATATGGATAGTGAAGCCAGAGGTATGTACTGCTATTTAATGTAAAAAACACGCAGTTATCTTTGCCGAATAGAAGTAGAAGTGTAATATTGATGCCAGATGAAAATAAAACTCTTAAAGTCTTTTTGTCTGTAAGTTTGAGGCACTGAAGGAAACAAAAGACGGTAAGAATCGAAGAAATGCAATAAATTTCATTGTTACAATTAATTATACAAGATGGATATGTTCTGTGACTAGCAAAATTTGAATCTGTGACTCTGAAATCAACTACAAGGGTCGGTCCGTTTTTTTGCCACTATTGTACACAAACGCAAAGATCTTGTAATTAAAATTATATACACTTATACTTACTAAGAATTCAACAATAGTATCATAGCGAGATGCAGTTCAAGGGAAAGGACTTCTATTAAGGGTATTCCTCCGCGAGTTGGAAGATGACCTTTGTAAGCAATTGGGGCGTGTGAAAAGGAGCTGAACCTGTTATTAAAATTACAATGCAGATGGTTATTTTATTTGAATTATTTTTGGCTAGGAAAAAGTCTGAATACACATTTGGGACTTTCAGAGAAAAATATTTTTACACAAAAATTGTCCTTTTTGCGCTGCTTCCAAAACTACCGAATTATGTTACTCTTACAAAGTAAGTAACTTTAAGGCCTGAATTTCTGTTCATAAGGGTTTTCAAGTAGACTTTTTTTTATTACAATATAGTCCCTTTTTGTTATATTACTTAATGTAAATTACTTTTAAAATAAATTAGCCTCTGGAGTTGTTATTTATATAAGCTTTTTGGTCTTGGAGAACAATCATGTAATAATTGTTCCTCTGACAACATTTTTGAACAGACGATGTCTGTGGAATAATTTCATTCATCACTCTTTCCTAAAAGTTAAAAGTTTATAGGAAACAGGTTAAAGTCAATTTGGATTAAATCCTCCTTTTGAGTTTTTTAAAATACATACTGTATTAGTACATTAAATAAATATTCATTAACCAATTAATGATGTTTGATGAGCACTATACCGAGATGAATGACTTGTAGACAATGAATCTTAAGAGAATAAATTATTAGTCCAAGACATTGTATAGGAGAAACTGCCGCATACAGACGGGCGATATGCAGAAAACGAATATTTCGTTATCAGAGACAGTAAAAACATGTTTTTCAAAAAATCATAAAATTAATATTTTAAAATATCACAATAGCCTCTTTTTATACTTTCTCAAATAAGAAAGTAAACGCGTAAATGTCAGGTTAGCAGCGAAGTAACAAAATTTGTTGCTAAATAGTGTCTTTAGAAAACAAATTAATCTTGAAATTTCATGGCACGCTGACGACAGCGAAAACGATCGGCGCATTTATTTGTATTTGGTATTATTTGGTTTTCTCTTTGAGCGCCTTATTTATATATGAAAATCTTCATCAGTATTTTTCCCTATAATTAAGAATGAAGTAGCAATCAAAGTAAAGTTAAAAATTACGTTTGTAATAAAACCGCTCAGAAGATCATGAATTTCGTCAGCTAGACATTCAACAATAGTCTACAGCATTCCCATTACAGGAAGAAATAAATGTGACTTACTGTATTAACTGACACTCTGAATCCGTTTAATGGAATATTATAGTATTATATAATATATACACTGTAAAGTATGGGACAATGATTGTAACTTTCTTATTTCTAATTTTATGAAGAAACTATTTATACAAAAATTGTGGGGTATCAAAGAAGGAATATTTTGAACATGTTTTCAAGTACTATATCTTTCATTTATAAAGGCTGTGTCAATGAGTGTTTTCTTTAATGGCACCATGTACTTATTTCCTCATTTTTGGATTCTTCAGGTCTCAGTACGTACAAAATCATATTTTCTTTGCCGTTTATAAACTACTGTTTTGTAAAAATTACCACTTTTGATGATAATGTATATGTACTGTATAAAGAAAATTTTGAATGCTTCAGTACACCAATTTTAGGAGGCTTTGGATTAAACAATTGCAAACAAAAGCTAACAGAAACAAATGAATAAAGCTATTAAAAACAACTGAGTAAATGGGGGCCATTTTGAGCACCTTTCACAAATTGAAATCAACATATTATGATACAACACAACAATGCTAATTTTGGTTTTAATGGGTTTTTTGCTTTAAAATCTATGTACTGCATTACTATTGCAGCATTTCAATGGTGCACATCCTACAATGTGTCCTTTTTCAATTATAAATTTAAATAATATTAATATTGTTATTCAATTGTTTTTATTAGCTTTATTCACTTGTTTCTATTAACTTTTGTCCGCAATTGTTTAATTCAAAGCCTCTTCAAATTGCTGTACTGAAGCATTCAAATTTTCCTTTATTCAGTACACATACATTGTCATCAAAAGAGGTAATTAAAAAACAATAGTTTATAAATGTCAAAAAGATATGATTTTGTACGTACTGAAACCTGAAGAATCCAAAAAATGGGAAATAAGTACATGGTGCCTTGGCACACAATCTATAAATGAATAGCATAGTATTTGAAACTATGTTCAATATATTCCTTCTTTGATACCTTACAACTTTTGTATAAATAGTTTCTTTATAAAATTAGGAATAAAGTTACAAGCATTGTTCCATACTTTTTACTCACTCTGTATAGGCTATACTGTAAGAAGATTCATGAGATGGCGTCCACATGATCAGATTAAGTGTATTGCTGTAAGGACAAAGACAACTGTAACATTAAAAACAGTTCTGTTGCTTAATTGGCAGTAAAATGGCCACTTAATGACGTGTGGATTTTATTTCACAATTATCTATTAGAGTAATGAATTAATTTAACATACAATATCATTTTCAGATTATCGACAGTTTGTACTGAACTAATGAATTTAAGTAGACGTGCTATAACTAGTATGCTAGTATTCATTTATAAACACATTCAAGTTTTTAATTCGTTTCGATTTGCCTCCAACTGATCGGATATGAAGGTCCTACTACTGTACAGCACATGCAAGACACTCCCCCACTCTTCCTACAGAGCTGCGCACGAGATCGGATGAGTCTACTTATGACTTATAGGGGAATTGGTTAGCTTTTGCCTTGAACTCGGTAGACACACGCCCGACCTTCCCTACTACTCCCACGTAGTTCCGGTACTGCACATCGCGAGTGTCTTGACAAAATGCATGAGCTGTATGTGCCGGAGAACATGTTACTGTGTGGCAGGACCGGGGATATTTCTCTTGGAGTGATGATAAGGTGGTAATGGAGGATTTACAAAATCATAAGAGGCGTAGCTTGTTTATGAAATATAGCTACAAAAACAAGAATTCGATCGATAAATCTACCCTCCTATTCAAAGGACAAAGGGTGTTTCCGACTCATTGCAAATTGCTAAATTTGACTCATGGAACGTTGTGAGTCTTTGAAGAGCTGATGACGAATATAAACAGTACAGTCCAACCTCTCTTGAAGAACCCATTATTGCTTATATTGCTCTCATTTAGGTCGATAATTTATGGAATAATAGTGGAAACGGGAGTATCCTGAGGAATCGAACACAATTTCCACGTGGACTAGCTCAAGTCTGACATTATCACTCATGGGTGGAAAATTGACGCTCTAGAACTGCGTCTGTCTTCCAATGTAAGAGTAAAAAAATATCCTCATCGGCGCGACAGCCCACAAAGATTCAAGGCTTATCAGCCGAATGCTGGTCTCAAGTGCACATGTCTTAACAGAGGCAAAAGATCATCCAACGAATATGGGGATATTGTGTGGTTAGGATGAAGATCCCTCCAGGCATTTTGGCTGGTTAGAGGAATCGAATTTCACTACCAATCGTAGCTTTCTAAATTCATACGATGCTTGGTGAGCATGGTTCCATATAATGGACGAAATTTCATGCGGAAATTTCTTTCCCCTGTAAAGATCCGAAGCAGCCCTCATTCCCTAACACGAATCCAGGCATTACCCTTTAAACCATGACGCTACGGCGTGGGATACAAAAAAAATACTAGAGCCCAATTTCCATTCTATAGCAGAGCAGAAGAAAGAAAAAAATGAGGCAGACGAGAAGGCAGCAGAAGCGAGAGAAGAATAAAAAGAGAGAAAGAAGTGTAGGCGAAGAAAGAAGGACGAAATAGAAGACTAAAGGAAGAGAAGAACAATGGAAGAATGAATAAAAATGAATGAAAAGAGATAAGAAAAATTAATAAGAGAACAAAAGAGAAGGAAAAAAGGAAAATAAAGAAAAAACATGAGGGACAAGGAGAAGGATAAGAAAACAGACGAGGAAAGGCGATAACAAGAGGACCAAACGAGGAAAAAAGAAGAAAACAAAAATGAAAAATGGAGAAGAAAATATGGGGAAGACAAAGGTGAAGTGTCGTGTTGACTCTGATGATCATTATGATTATTTTGGTATGTACTAGGCTTTCAAGGCCGGTGACTATGTGATGCAGGTTTTCCGTGTTGAGTTGCCGTGATCTACCTGTACTAGTGCTGTTTCTACCAGGTTCACATTTCGACTAAGGATTCCTAACCACTGATGATGTCTACCGCAGTAGCAGACAAATCCTCTGATAGAAACAGCAGTAGACTACGGCATCTCAGACCAAAAAACCTGCATCACTTTCTCTTTTGTTGAGTTTATTTACACGCTTTAATAACTATGGTTACATCGCGTGTTTAGAATCTGTCGGTATATCAGTAGGCTATTGTTACTACTGTTGAGTTCCTGTTTCTATTATGTGATGTAGATGGCTTGTGTTCATGTACCTTATTTAGATTTTTATTAATGTTTATGATATTGGTGATTGACGCGGTGATGAATCATGGTATGCACATTTTCAATCCGATATTTGCCTTTGTGACTGAGGAAAACCATGAAAAACACCAGTCAAATTAGCCGGCCACAGTGTTTGAAATCGGGACCTCCAGAATGCGTGTCTCAAACGCTACCGTCTGAGCCAATTCTCGCGGTAGCATCACATTATGATTAGGTTTACGCTTATAATTACTATGATCAGAGCCGCGTTTTTTGGTACTAGCGATAAATGTAAAAAATTAATTTTTTGCTGCGGTTAGAGGGTTAGATGTTATTCATCTATGACAATATTTTTCACGCGAATTTTCGGCAAAATGTTCAAGTTTTCTTGCGAAAGTCTTAACTTGCGCGATAAACACGACAAAGAGTGCTTTTCTCTTTAATTTCACGTATTTTAAAAGCGAATGATATCTAATTTTTTGTGGAAACACTTGAGACATACTTAAACTTTTTGACTTTCACTTACTTAGATACGTTTGTATTCACCGTCATATTCTACTTTTGCCTGTCAGTTAATAGCTTGACCACTCCTTCGGAACATTACATTCGGCCTGTGTGAACGTAAAAGAGGAATTTTAATAGTACTTCTCACAATGAGTGTGTATCAAACAACTCCGAATATTTCAACACAAATTAGAGAATTTAATCGTACAGTCCTATCACCACGGCATGGCGCGTCCTCAGGTTGCGGATAGAGGAGACAGCCTCCAGATATGGAGGGTAGCTGGGAATATATTTAATAAGCAGTCGTGGACAGCCGATAAGAGCTGGTCCTCCAGCTTGGGGGTTGGGCGAAGGGCTAACAACCCATCACCGTAAAAAAACAGCTTGTTACGAATCCATACAATAAGGATAGGGACTGATGGCGGGCTTATGCGAGGGCGGCAATGAACCTCCGGATTCCTTAAAAGCCATTTGTAAGTAACTGTACAGACTCCAGGCAAATGAACTTTGCAATCAATTTTTATTCCACTTGGAGGTTGTAAGGGTTAGTTTCCAAAGTGAAGTGATGGTGTGAAAACCCGAAGTAAGTTCCGTCTTCTTGGTGTGAAATACCGTAGCTATGGGGTTTATTTAAGTGATGATGACATTGTTTTGTGCTAATTTTGTAACGTTACAATTAAGTGGAAATGTCGCGATTCATGTCAAAAACTTGTAAAGAATAAATCACACGAAAAACTTGTGGAAGAATGTTCAAAAGAGGCAGGAGGACTTTAGAGCTTCTTCAAACTCCAAAAATGGCAAAAAGCGACAAAATGGAAATCACAGATATAACAGAAATATTGACTAAACAACAGAAATGTTTTAGAAAATATATTTGAAGAGTTCGCGGGAAAAACGATGAATGTCACAGTTTTCTTAAGGTTGATATCATTATCTAATTCAATGGATCACTGCGAAATTTAATGTTGTTCTTATGGAAAATGGTAAAAAGGAGAACTATCATCACGAATACAGTAATCCTTTCCTTTATTTTCTATAGAAACAGCACTACATCTTGCAGTTATAGACTCAATTAGACCATTATCTAATCCTTAACAGAAATGTGACATTTATCCTTTTTCCTAATTGCTATAATTAATTTTATGTAAAATATTAAATATATGACCGATGTTAGTGCTATGTAAATTAATTTGTCATTATAAGGCAAAGGAAGTATATAAAGTGTTAACTTGAATGCTTCTGCACCAATGGAACACACTGCTTATTTTTTGCCACTTCATCATTAAAAGTGATACGCGAAATTTTAAGAAAATTATAACAATAAAAACGCGGCTCTGACCACCATCATGATCACAAATGAAGATGTAGAAATTTTCATAACAATACTGAAATTCCAAAGGATCGTGTTCCGGTGTTCTAGGTAGAGCAATGGAAAGGATTCGTTACTGAATTTCATTCTGGAGCTTGGGAAACAGAAAGACGTGTGCTGCTTCCTTTAGACCCACCTAATCCCCAAATCCTCTGGATGTCATTAAATTTATTCGCAGTCGGGTGGTTCGCTGAGCTCGCCTTGTTTATAGTGCAGTCCCCGGCCTGAGTATTGTCACATTCTCGCGAGTTAACTCATTTCTCGAGCTACGTAGAGAAAACAAAGTTCGTGACCAATAAAATGGTTTTTGCCGTATCATCTGGTCTGTGAATGCATGCTAGTAGCCTGTTCTGGAACAAAAGATGGCGTGATACGAGTTTATATAGGTGGTAACAACAATGTTTCAAGAGTTTCGAGAATAAAACCAGATTACATCCAACTACACAAATACATTCTTTGACAGAACGTAGCCTCGGGTTTGTTCTAGTTTCATTTATCACTTCGATATCTCGGAACTTGTGGGAGCCTTGGGACTCTGTTACCGTTTGACCCGGACTAACACAATCGTGAGCTTCGTTATGATGGTGGCTTCCACTGCAGGGCTGTACAAAATGCTTAAAATTTCATTCAAAACTAAACTTCGTGTTTTGTGTTACATAGCATGCGTAGGGTAGACGAGGGTAATTGTAAACAAATGCTGTGAGAAGCACAAAACTGTCAATATAAAAATTTTAATTCGGGGGAATATTTAAATTAACATGTAGGCCAATCTACAAAGCAGTTTGGCGTCAAATAGGAGTAACTGCTTAGTTGTGAACGGATGTTTGTAAGAGTCTACAAAAAAAGTTGAGAAAGAATTTTGCTTCACCATTTTTGGCATTGTAAGTAAACGTACAGTGTTATGTTTTAAGAATATGTTGTTTTTATGAGTAATTTATAGTAGTTAATATTTATTACAATGGTTTTGAGATCTCCCATAACCTCATTTCATTATTATGACGTGTTTACATTTGCCCCATAGTTTTAATTGCTTGGGGTTAATTGTAAACATGTTTTACTATAGTTACATTTCGTACTTTTCAGTAATAAAAATGCCAAGAAATTATATTAGAAAGAGAGGATTTAGAGAGAGTTATCACAGATGTGAAAAATAGTAACTACAGCTATCGTGAAGCTCAGGAGAGGTACTGAGTTCCTATATCGTCATATATCATAGGTTAAAGGGACGAAATGTACCAGTGACCAAAATTGGAGTTGGATGGAGTACAGCTTTTTCTTCTGAACCAGAAGAAAAAATGTTCAGTGTCTGATAGCCCGTGCGAAAATTGGTGTTTACAATTACCCCTCTCAAAGGGGTAAATGTAAACAGGTGGAGTAAATATAAACTAGCAATTAAAAGATGAAAAAAGTCTACCTTATTATTTTAAACCAATTTTCAGTGAAAAGAAAGATCTAAAAATAACACAATGTTTCTTTGTCATGCTTACCGTTACTGAGAGTTGTTTAATGTTGAAATATATTTGAAATCAGTGAAAAGTGTTTACAATTACCATAGTCTACCCTATAAAAAATACGCCGTCGCTTTTATAATAACTAACAACTTCCCTTCACTTTATTATTATACAAAGATAAAGTCTGCATCTTGACTACACAACTTTTAACGCTATGTCATTTAGGAATATAATTATACATGGTTAGTGATTACTTTCGAGTGTAAATATTGAACTAAGTTTATAAATACCTAGTTGACTAGTTTTCGATGTTTTCATATCCAACCAAAAACCCAGAAACTAAACACACTAAATATACAGATACACAAAAATACACCCACAACAAAAAATTAGCACAACTGAATTTTAGAACAAACACTATTTGACTCCACACTACACAACACAACGCACCCCCAGCAAACCAAATGAAGACATGGGAAGACGCAAGGACCTCACCAGTTCTGAAGATGGCTCGCAAGCTGAAACTAGTCAACTAGATATTTATAAACTTAATTTAATATTAACACGTGAAAATAATCACCACATATTATATTCATCATATACAATCTCGCTATCGCGCTTGTGGAATACCCTACTCAGTGACATCAGAGACTGTCGGAATTTAACAGTATTCAAAAACAAACTCATTAAGCATTTTCTTCCTGTGTAGAGTGCAATGCAGTAAACTGAGTATTTTAACTTATTGTAAATATTTCGAAATTGTTCCTGTTTTGTTCCGCTTTATATTTGCACAATCAGCTACTTACTTCTAGATATTTAATCATTTTTCTTAATCTCTAATATATTAGCCAGACAATATATTGTATTAGTACCTTTTGTGCTCATTGTGATCATATCTTCCTACTAGTAGGCTATATACTATATAGTATATATATATATATATATATATATATATATATATATATATATATATATATATATATATACTATATTGGTTATTTCTCTCATTCTTTTTGCAATTGTGCTTTTTGTATTTGTGTCCGTAATTTTATTTCTATTTCTTATCTACTTCTTCTCTCTGCATTTGTTTCTTGTATATGTCTTTGTATTCTGGTGGTGTGGTAGAGAAGGCCTGATGGCCTTAACTCCGCCAGATTAAATAAATAAATAGATATATAGATAAATAAATAAAAGTAAAAAATATTTTCCTAAAAGATAAAGTATTGTGATGCTGCAAGAAGCAGATTTTCAGAGCTACAATGAATTCTTATTTCCAGAAAACTGATGCCGAAAATGTGTCTATGGCCTTATGGACATGATGTTTATGCATAGCGATTTATCTTGAATTATTTGTCCGATTTTGTTAATATTCAGTATTTATTGGCTAATAATTTTTACTAAAACTTACTGGTTATTTGTTTGAGATAGAGATCCAATGCGAGAAGTATCAGTTGATTTTCTTCACAATTTTTTTATCACGTGGAATAAAATTGTAAATAATAGGTGAAGTCCATGTTAAGCGCGAAAACGCCAATAATTTCTTCTATTATTCATAATTTGTTGTAGTCCTCAATTTAAAAATATCATGCCATGTCCCTTTTTCAGAATAATGTAGGCTACATTTTTCTTAAAGAAGTGACTTCTCATGTCGAAGGTTAAACTCATGAAAAATCTCCTAGCAGATACGATTATATTATACATTATTTATTTGTTCATTTACTTATTCATTCACTTATTTATTTAATCTGATGGAGTTATGACTATCACGCCTCCACCAGAAATAAAAAATATAAAAAAACAAACAAATGCACAGGGAAGAAGTAAATAAGAAAAAGACATAGAAGATAAAGATAAACTATTCAGTTTACTACACCGTACTCTAGTTCTAAGTAAGAAAATGTTTACTAAGTTTGTTTTCAACAACAGTCTCTGATGTCTAGGCTTGTAATGTTGGGCACCGATTACAAATGTTGACTGAAGCATGGTACATAGGCCGGGAACCTGAGCTAGTACGAGGACATTGAGTTGGTTGTGCGATAGATTACGCTAATAACAAGGTGAACATACACAAATCTGGAAAGCTCTAAAAGTAAATATAAGCTACAGAGCATTACAAAAATATACTTTTACGTACCTTTCATTATGTGCAGAAGAATTATCATAGAATTATTTGTGGGTTTGAGTTTCCTCCGTACAATTGCAATGCACAACAACTCCCATCTTCAGTGCCTCACCAAATTCCGCTGCAAAAATATGCGCCTGAGAATCTTTAACCTTAGGTACCTAGGTATTATTCAGCAGGTACACTGTTTAAGCATGCTACAATAGTGACTGGTGAACGGATAGTAAATTTGAAACCGTACCAACGCACCTTATCGGTCCCCTACATTACAAGTGTATGATGTCATTGAGTAGTGTACTACACAAGCGCGATATCGAGATAGTAAATGATGATGAATAGGTACGTTTATGTTGGCTAGCCTGCGGCTATTTTGCGTGTGTATGCCGAGATTGTGAAACGACGATAAGTAAGTGAAGCGGGAGGCGAAGTGTAGAGGACTTGGAAACAACGGAATGAAATTTTCTACGTTCGTTAAGACTAAGCTGGCTTAAAGTTTGGAAAGATGAAGTAATGTGGTCAGCAAGTCGGACATCGCTTACGCAGACGAAGCGAACACAAGAGTTATAAACACGCTTTAATCTCTGAGATTGGTTGACATGAAGCTCGTTTATTAGAAAATCAAAATAATCAAAATGGAACGTTAATAATGTTTCCACTAGTATTTTTTGAATGGTACCGGAATAAATTTCAAACGCTGTTGAAAGAATGAAGTAGAACATTTATTTTAATAATATGAGATAGACCTATTAGTTATTTCTACTTCCCGTTGCCAATTCAGCCTAAGATTTTCGGAAACGTACTCTGTCCAGATTACTCGACAAATAATATGGTATTTATGCATTTGTAAAGTCATCCTTTCTCGAAGAACTGTCAGTTACTAAACTATTTCTCTTCAATGGAAATTCACTTACTCGTAATATCTTACAAAAGTAAGATTTCCATTATAAGCGACTAAAATATTTATATCAATCTTAAATGACGAATTTTCGTAAATAAAAAATCAGTATTACAAAATGCGAATGGATGTTTTATATAATTTTGTCCAAAATTAGTTACATACTTACTCATACTTAAACCGCACAACTCATACACGAAATTAAATATTTTATTTTTGAGATTAAGAAAAAATCGTATTGTACAATACTGATAACTAGAGACGAGAATTTCATACACTATAAAATCCTAAAATATGCATGCATTCATGCACTATCAAACTATGAAACCTGCGCTATCAAGCGAAAAATACATTAAAATATGCACTTTCATTCTTGTTACAAATTTTTTTTACTTCATTTTGTTGCAATGTTAACGATTAACAACATTTCTAAACTGGTTTCTGTGCTTATTAGTCAATATGTTTTTGTAGGCAGAGAATGACCTCTCTACATCGCAAAAAGTTATCGCTTCAAACTTAAATGAACATGTTGTGATAGTATCAGGTCAAACCCTTCATTAACGTTTTCGTCACTAATAACCTTCTTCATTGAACAAAAGAATCCGTAGTCCGGGTTCGCGTTTATGACCCTTTCCAGTTTATTTTAAAGAAGTTTTGTAATGTTTTACAAAGAACAACTGTCACAGAAAATATTCGGAAACAGAATAGCAGTGCTTACCTCTTTACTGCAACAATCGCAGATTACGACATCCCTAAATTATCTAATAAAATCCTGTCCTTTAATCCACTGTGCAAAGAGTACACTTTTGGAACCTTTAATTGGAGGCAAAATAGAACCACATTAACACACGCAAACAGAATAAACAACCTCATTAACCACTTACGAGGTTCAGTAAAAGTGAACTTCGGTCCAGGAAAGGTGCTCTAACATCTTACTGTGCAAATCTCAACATTTTATTTCATTTTTCTGTTATTTAGTTTTTTTTTTCTTTTCCTTCGTCAATCCCGATTCCTGAAGCTAAAATAAGACACATAAAAATGAAGAAACTGAAGTGTTCACTCAAAACCATTAAATCATGCATTTAACTTGAATATAATGTATATCATATGTATGATTAAGTTAAAAATTGCTTAAATACTCATTAGGAATGTTTTATCCTAAAAAAGGCCAAAACATACAAATATGCACGGGAAAATTACACATATTAGGAACCGGTAAGTAATGAAATGGACAAGTACTAATTTTGAGCTATGTCCTATGTTCCTGTAAAAATATATATTTGCATGGAATTCTCGTCTCTACTGATAACTAAAGTTCCGTTTCTTATTTCGACACACAGTACGTTGAATAATACAGTATAAAGATAAGATAAAGATAAAGATAGCCCATTGTGTCCCATGAAGGGCAAAGGCCTCCTTAAATAAGGGAAAGCTCTATTTGCCTAACGTGATGAGCTAGTTCACGTTAGACGTGACATTTAAATCTAAGAACTTGAATTTCCTTAACAATTATTCTCTCACTGCCTTTCAAAACTTCTGGTCCATGCACAAATGTCTCTCGAGAAGTTTCCACTTTCTTCTGTCTCCTACCTCTCTGGGCCATTGTTGACCTGCCTGTTCTCTGAAGAAGTCTGCCCATCTGCGCCGAGGTCTGCCCTGAAGTCTCCTTCCTATACGGGGGTCCCACATAATAGCTCGGTATGTCCACCTGTCGCCTGGTAGCCTGGCCACATGTCCACCCCATTTCCATTTGAATGTAATGGCTGCATGTGTGATGTCCTGTGTATCTGCCAGTTGGTACAGTGTCGCATTTGGGATTTTCTCTTTCAGTGATACGCCATAATTTGGCGCATCATTTTCCTTTGACACGTTTGTAGTTTAGTCCTGTGTTTCCCTGTTAGCGACCATGTTTGGCACCCATAATACAGTAGTTGAATAAATTAAATTTAAGCGGTAATATCATTTGCAATAGCCTATTATAAAACAAGCTGATTTGTTGAGGATTATTTATTTATTTTAGTAGGTTATTTTACGACGCATTATCAACATTTTAGGTTACTCATCGTCTGAATCAGATGAAGGTGATAATGCCAGTGAAATGAGTCCGGAGTCCAACACCGAAAGTTACCCAGCATTTGCTCATATTGGGTTGAGGGAAAACGATTTGTTGAGGAGCGAGAGAAACAGACAATGAAAAACTAAGTCATCTCCGTGAAATTCTTTCTTACTTGCTCTTCCATAGATGATTCTCTGCAGTATTTGCAGTATTATGTTTTTGCTACAAAATCAATACGTGGAAAAGCGTCCCTGGTGTATGGACAAAATTAGGGATAGAAAAGACTTCTTATCTAGATAGAAATTTTGGAAGTGTCATTTCTATGGCCCATCATTCACATTATGCAATACCTGCCGAAATCATTTCTTCAGCAGTGCAATCAGTAGCATCACAATTATTGAAATTATTTAATTACAAATAGAAAAGTAATATAAGCTTCCTTTACCCATAACAACAATGGAGCGGGTTAGTTCACAGTGTATAGATTATTTAATTTTTTGGTCATACAGGATTCTCTGTTATGGCTACTATTTGTTAATACGGATTGAGCCTCGACGTAGTTCAGTAGTAGAGTACCCAGTGCGTAGAACGGAGGATCCTCGGTTAGATCCCCAGCGCCGGAGCGAAATTTCTCTGTAATTAAGAAATAATAAGCATAATAGAGAAATTATGTAGGACTAAAAAATTAATAATCTTTACATAGGTTACTCGTCTAACAATGCATATAAACTGTGGAGTCCCGGCCACACAAGTCACTCATATGAGTGCGCTCCTTGTACTGTATGATGACATAATATACTATGTCGAATATGGAGTAAGATCACAAAGCGAAAAAACCAAAGGAGAAACATTCCATCCGGCGCTGTAGATTGTCTTGGCGTAGCTCAGTGGTAGAGCATCCAGTGCGTAGAACTGAAAGTCCTGGGTTCGATCCCCGGAGTCGGAGCAAATTTTTTTCCGTCATTAGGAAATTAGTTCACAGTACTAGCATCCCAAATTATTTTCAGCACAACAGATACTGGCCGTACTGCCCGCCTTATCATACGTTTTACATGTTTGGAAATAATTCATTCATTGTAATTGATATTTCCAGTTCTGTTTTCCTATCTGTTTCTTGAAGTAGCATTTACAAGAAATATATGTGCAAATGAAATCATTTACTGTGCAATCATATAAGAAAATATTTGATTTCTTGTATTGTACAATAGGTATTTTGTAATTTCAGAAAGTAACTTTTATGATTTAAATTATACATTTACGGCCTAAGTAGGCCCTAAGTATTAGTTCTGAATTTACATAATACAGCTGCTATTTAATATTACGTAGCTATTTAGGACAATTTGCATTTAAATTAATAGTAATTACTAATGTACAATGAGATTCCAACCATAAAATGTTTAATTTAATCTCCTAGCAACTAACAATTTTATGAGAATAAACCGTTCAAGAAGAAAGATATTATATTGATATCGGACACCAATACAAAAGTGATCTTCGCAACTGACTGCAGTTAATCCTTTATTACAAAGAAGGATTGAAATTATTATTATTGTTATTATTATTATTATTATTATTATTATTATTATTATTTATTTTGTGGCTTGTGTAAGATGTAAATTTTACAAAAAAACATCCAGGTTTTGTTTCATTTCGTAATGGTCAAGTTTACGATTTTTATAAAGAAATTTATGTAAAAATATTTAAGCCCTAACGTGGATGACTCAAGACGTTTTCAACTGAAGTCCTTATTTATGCAGATTTTAACTAATTTATTCACAAACATAAATTCTGCTCTTGGTGTATTTTCATAACGGCTTAGTTATTCGTGCAGATACATGTGAGAGCTGAATTTCGAGTAAATCGCAATCGCAACATCATTACTTTTTTTTTTTAATTGATACGAGTACCATGCAAATTTTTAGTAAACGAATTGTCTATCGTAAGCATCATGTTTAAAAATTGAATTTTCAGCTGTGTGACATAGGATACGAATATAAAATCATTATTCGATTATTTAACGACGCTGTATCAACTGCAGGATTATCAAGCTCGATAGGAATAGAGACAGCGAGATGAGTCAGAGGATTCGCCCTGAGATTACCTGACATTGGCCTTACATTTTGCGAGAACCTCGAAAACCTCCATCTAGTTAATCCTCACTAACGAGATTGGAACTCATTCCCAGATCCAGTTTCGATTTTTAGGAAACGCACTAATGCCTTAACTACGCCGATAGCTAAAACAACTTCGAAGAAAATACTCAAAGAAGCACTTATAGACCATTGTTCTATAAAGTGGTAGCAGTGTCTATGCTTGTGTATGACTCTAAATTTATTTTCAGTGACAAAAGGACATGAACAAAGATGGTGTAAATGGATTTTTGAGAAGAGTAGCGGGATATCGTCGTTGTTCCTGCAATAACTCCTATGTTCAAAATATAAAATTTTTCAGTAGGAAGAAAAACACATTTATTCATTCTATGGCAGTGGTACATAAGAGATTGTGAATTCTTGTATTCTCGAAAGAAAGAAATATAATTGCATACCTATACTTACTTACTTAGTGGCTTTTAAGGAACCCGGAGGTTCATTGCCGCCCTCACACATAAGCCCGCTATTGGTCCTTACCCTGAGCAAGATTAATCTAGTTTCTATCATCATATTCCACCTCCCTCAAATCCATTTTAATATTATCTTCCCATCTACGTCTCGGCCTCCCCAAAGGTCTTTTTCCCTCCAGTCTCCGAACTAACACTCTATATACATTTCTGAATTCGCCCATACATGCTACATGCCTTGCCCATCTCAAACGTCTGGATTGAATGTTCCTAATTATGTCAGGTGAAGAATACAATGCGTGCAGTTCCGCGTTGCGTAACTTTCTCCATTCTCCTGTAACTTCATCCTTCTTAGCACCAAATATTTTCCTAAGAACCTTATTCTCAAGCACCCTTAATCTCTGTTCCTCTCTCAAAGTGAGAGTCCAAGTTTCAGAACCACACAGAACAACCGGTAATATAGCTGTTTTATAAATTCTAACTTTCAGATTTTTCGACAGCAGATTAGATGACAGAAGCTACTCAACCGAATAATAACAGGCATTTCCCATATTTATTCTGCGTACTACTAACTTAGATAATGTACTACTAGATAAAAAGATAAAACTTTCATAAAATAATTACAAATAATGGAGCCAATGGACACAACACAATAAGCTGGAACATGAAAATAATATGACAGTTCTTATAAGGAAACATAAAACCATTCGTAAAGAAAGAAATATAGACCGAGAAAGTGGTGGACTGAACAGTTTCATCCTTCTTGGAGCAGCAGCGAGTATCACAAGCCCAACCCTTGATTTCTGATGATGATTACCTCTTGCTTCGAAGGTACCTGTCTGGAGAGATTACAAATCTAATGACGTCTGCCACTTGCAGCTTTCACTATCACTTGCACATCAAAATATTAGCATTAACGTACGTGTACTTGGAGGAGTATCAACATTCGTAACAGACAACGTAAAATGTACTCCTGAGCCGCCTTGGGCCATGAATATGTAAAAGACGGAGCGCATGATGTACGCGGCCTTGTTACTCATTACGTATTCGCTCGATCTACCTGAAAACATGCAGCACTCCAATCATAATAGACGTTCCCCTACCACTTGTGTAATATACAGACTGGGTCGCACAAAAAGCGAGATTATAAAATTACATGCATTTAGGAGTTTAATGTAAAAGCGAGGTAAGTAATACATCCCATGCGCAAACATATTAAATTACTGATAAACAGTATTTTATTGAAAGAATACCTATCACACTATCACTCGAATTTGGACCTTCTTCTTCTGAAGAAAATCTTCAAAATTATCAATAGTAATCTCACTAGAGGTTTTTATTTATCTAGAGAAAATCAAAACTCGAGTGGAATTTAATTGACTATTACACGATAGGGACGCTCAGAGCACAAAGAATTAAGTCACAAAAATAAACTTTTCAGAAAATTAGGCTTAAAGTTTTATGTATAGATAATAACCGGCCGGAGGGAAAAAGAACCTTTAGGGAGGCCGAGATGGGAAGATAATATTAAAATGGATTTGAGGGAGGTGCGATATGATGATAGAGACTGGATTAATGTTGCTCAGGATAGGGACCAATGGCGGGCTTATGTGAGGGCGGCAATGAACCTCCGGGTTCCTTAAAAGCAAGTAAGTAAGTAAGCAAGCAAGAAAGTAAGTAAGTTAATAACCCATTAAAGGTGAGTGTGATTTTAAACATCTGCACCATGTCAAGAGATGATTCTTTTATGCTCTGACAGTAACTTCATCTAAGGTAAGTAGAGACGAAATATTTCCTAATTGACCAAAAGTAGACTTGATTTCCTTGTGCTCTGAACGCCCCTACAACGAAAAGATAAAGTACTCTAATTCAATAAAATATTAATTGACTTATTAAAATTCTATTTTACTAACGTTAGCCTCACCAAAACGTTTGAACGGAGCGCCATTTTCAGTTGACTATCTATGCGGTAAACAAACGACGATCGCAAAGCATGTTTTATAATACCGTAAAGAAATTGTCAATTTGATATGGTCAATTTGATAAAAATTTAATAGGAATATAAGAATATATAATTACAAAACAAACAAGAGAAATAGAAATAAAATAATACAAGCAATATAAAAAGAAGATACAGAAGTATTAACAAAATTTGAGACCGAATGAGCAGCGCTCGTGCTCGGTGGCAGTTCAGATCTAATATTAAAATAAAAAATAATAATAATAAAAATAAATAAGTAAAATAAAATAGGAACTAAAATATAATTACAGCGGCAATGGAATTACATAATATAATATTAACACTAGAGAAGAATTATATCGCACGTGAAAAGTAGGACTAATATATATTTCAAAATTATAGAATACAAATATAATATAGGTTGATTAATTCATACACATAGGCTATAAATTTATTTAATCAAATTGAAGATATTAACACGTTTCTAATTTTCTTGTTGTATGTTAGTGGGTTACATGTTAGAAGTTCTGGGTGTAATTTAGTTAAAGCATTGTACAACCGAGGGCCAAAATTGTAGTTTGAAATATTGGCAAACAAAGAAACAAATAATAGGGAGGTGATAAAACGGAAGAAAGTATAAAAAGATTAGAATAAAGTACTCTAATACAATACAACAGGTATTGACTTACTAAAAATTAAATTCACTAATGTTAGCTTCACGAAAACGTTTGAACGGAGCCGCCATTTTCAGTTGACTATCTATGCACGAAACAAATGACGATCGCGAAGCATGTTTTATAGTAGTGTAAAGGATTTGCAGTTTGGAATGTTGGCAAACAAAGAAATAAAAGCTAGCAGTGGCGGCCGGTGAGGCATTCTGGTGGTGGTGCCAAAAACGAAAAAAGGTTGTACGCAAATTATCCTAGTGAAATTGATAATTTCGCAGTTCACGTTTGCATTATGTTAAATAAAACACATTAATTGAACCAGCTTTTTTTAGCAGGTGTGCAGTTAATAATGCATCTAGTAACAGTTACAATAACATTTCCGAAACTAATAACGAAATTTACAGATACAGATAATCAAAACTTTCACAGTATTGTTAATCAAGTACAAATAACTTTTATAACTGGTAAAATTACTGGCAAAAACACACGAGATAAACAGTGATATAGATAATAAACAAACACGTTTGCACTTTATTTAACAAGCCGATAAATCCAAGGCAGCGGCCTGAATAACACATGTTCATATCCTGCACAGATCTCATGTATCGTTAACAGAAGCATCAATACTATAGCAACAGTGTAGCGATATTTAGTTTCCGCAAAATAAAACAAATATTACACAACATTAACAAACAGTTTTACATAATATGAAACAATATTTATCTTTCTAAAAAGAACGATGACTATCTCTGCGTTCAATATAGTTAAATGGATAATAATTTACACATTCAAATCCAAGTTATGTGCATTAGTTTTGAATTGGCAACATTACATTAACATTTGGCGCGGAACTTTAACTTGTGTTTCGTGCAAGTCTGCGGTAGATGGTTCCTTCCTAACGTCTCCAACAATCCTGCCATCTAGCGAAATTTTTGCATTACTGTGCTCTAGCGGGCGGAATATTAAGTACTGAGTCAAATTGATTTCGGCTCAAAGTCTGCCATAAGAAACGCATATAAACTAGAATCAGTAGCCTTTTGTACATTGTTATATGGAGGGAGGCAGTGTCACACCGAAGTGGCGCCAACGTTCGGAAAAACGCTGCAAGAGTGCGTCCGGATCTGTGCGCGCGCTCGTTCAGATGAAATACGAATAAAATGTGTAGAAATAAACTATTGCAACTGCTTTCTAGGATATGATTTTTTGTTTCTTTCATTGGTGGTGCCATGGTACACTGGCACTACCCCAAAAGCCGTCCCTGAATGCTAGGGAAGTGTTAAAAGCAAACAAATGTTAGGGAAGAGATAAAAATAAACAAATGCTAGGGAAGTAATAAAATGTTAGCGATAAACAGCAATGATTTGTTGAAACACGTCACTTCGTACCATTTTATTGGTCAAAAGTAGTATGACGTAGTAGAAGTGTGATAGTCATGTTAAAATGAACCTTTAAAAATCATAACGAGTACATTTTCTAAAGGAAATGTTGATTGTGAAACAATTAGCTGCAAACATGAACGTAATGCAGGAAAAAATAGTTTAAAATCTTAATTTGAAAATTCTTTTCATTAGACTATTATAACACAAGACTAGGCAAAGCCTCTCAAACATCCTTCATTTTTCCGCAGTAGCTATATACTAAGTAAAACACTCTGCCTTCGATTTCCATATTACATCGAAATCTAGGTAGGTACGGTGTAAAATTCTTCTCCATATTGAACTAGAGTACAATATACAAACCATATCACACGATGATTTAATTGAATTATGACATGTACGTTATCAATCTACATCTACTGTAGCATTACACATGTGGCTTGCTGTATTTCACAAGCATAAAAGTTATTCAATTACTACTGCGTGTTCAATTCAAAGCGTGTCATGGCTCGCTGTATGTCCTCATGTGGCTAGCCGATGAGCCTAGAGAATTCAATCTTCCTACACTTCCGCAGAGGTGTATTACTTATGTACCAGAGAAGTTGCCTAGCAAGTACGGCGGTCATTCTGAAGAGTACTTACCGATACGTACCGTAACGCCTGTAGTGGCAGGAATGTGAACTGTTTGGAAACACGTACTGAGGTGAGTTTTTTCCTTACTGTCGGGATATGGGGAGAGGGTTAAGACGATTACTTACGTACAGTATTTGTTGACATTAACTTCGATGGTCAACATGGACACGGAGCATTTGATGCACTTTCTTCTGTTTCTTTCATTGTAAGTACTGGTGAAATTGTGGTCCATCATCAGCTTTCGAATTTGTGGGCCATCAAATATTCACTCCCTGATTTCAATGTGTGACAATGAAGAAGAGTTCGTACATACAGAGGTGTCAATATTATTAGAATAATCTTAATTTTAAAGGTTTTTTAATAGTTCCTTCACAAATATTCATTGAATTGATGAATATTGGTATATAATATTACTATACTGATGTAGGATATATTTACTACTACAATGCCAGAAAGCATTGTTGTACATTGGTATTTTTCTTATTTTACAATTGTTATGGGAATTCAGAAATTATTATATTATGTTGGCGGAATTGGAAACATCACAAATTAATTAAGAAATGCTTTAAACAAATTGTTCTTTGCGTTTACATTGTTGTGGAGGTTCAAATGAACGCATACATCTGTTTTGTGCATATAATTGTTTATGTTTCCAATTCCGCCAACATAATATAATAATTTCTGAATTCCCGTAACAATTGTAAAATAAGAAAAATACCAATGTACAACAATGCTTTCCGGCATTGTTAGTAGTAAATATATCCTACAACAGTATAGCAATATATACCAATATTCATCAATTCAATTAATATTTGTGAAGGAACTATTAAAAAACCTTTAAAATTAAGATTATTCTAATAATTTTCACACCTCTGTAAGTACAGGAAGCAAGAAAGATTTTTGTCTAGTGCCTTGACAAACTGCTTCATAACTCCCAGTTTTGTATATAAGTTAACAGGGGGAGTATTTATTTTCTTACGAGCAACGAGACTTACATTGTTAATATTTTTGTCTGCTGGCGTTAGTTGCTTTCTTTCAGGCCAGTATACAATGTTCCAATGTAGGTTACTGGCCCTGCTATCCACTCGCACAGGGAGCACGGAAATTTTGTATATCCTCCCTGTTGTCCCAATAGTAAACCAACAACCTTCAGATCACTGCATATTTGCCACTCATGTTCATGATGTTTAATTTTTTCGACAACCAACCTTAATGTTTCATATGATTCCACTAGGACTGTAGAATGTGGAAATGGCATGGACGCTAATTTATTGCCGTTAAGAAGCAATACTGCCTTAAGGCTACTTTTCGAAGAATCAATAAAAGCCTCCAACTTTTGGGCTCATATCCTCCTCTCTTTCCGGAAAAGTTTTTCACGATTCCTATATCACGAAAATGTAACTCCAGGTGCCAACATGTTCTTCTGATGCAGTCTAGAGCCTAGTAATTCACTTTTCTTTTTGGTGAGTCCTAATTCCCTTACCAAATCATTCATCTCGGGTTGGATAATTTTTTTTTTTTGGTGAATTGTCAAATTCGTCTGGATCAGAAGACATCTCAGTATCTGCATTCGGGAAACTGCTTTCAGATTCACTGTCATCCAAGTTTGCTGGTGGTGTAGGTACAGGTAAGCCCATGAGAAACAGGCCTCAAAGCTGATTGAAGATTTGGATACTTAATGGATTTCTTGTTTTCCTTGTTGTAACCAGTAACATTACACATACAAAAATAACAGTCATCATAGTGATTCCTCTGCTCACCCCATACCATTGGTATAGCAAATGGCATTGCTTTCCGTTTTCCTGCATACCAGTAATGCAATCCTTCTACACAATTGTTATAGGCACTTTGAGGTGCAAATGATTTATCCATGTCACCAACTATTACTTTGAAGTAAGCAAAATATAACTTCTTCACAAACGAATCTATTTTACGAACTTTCCCATCGAACATATAACACCCACAAATATAGCAAAACTTCTGAGGATTTTGTATATACCGTCTCCTACGCAATCCTGATGTACTCGCCATATTCAGTTTTTAAAATGACGCTTTTGCACTACGATTCTAGGGACTCCAATGTAACAAAATTCACACGTGGTCACAGAAGTAAGCCAGCTGCTCAACTGACAAGATTTAAGAACTGCATATTAGGGTTTTCTGTAAAGAACAACTTCCCGGCAAAGTGAGAAAGGGGATGGGATGATAGGCATGGGATGATGAAACATCATTCTGAGATAAATATTAGAACAAAAATATTTAGTTGTGGAAATTTAGTGCCATCAGCTAGGGGGCACCACGGCTTAATGTATAGTGAATACTGCGCGACAATAAATATCGAAATTTTGAAATTGCGACAAAACTAGACGTGATACATAAAAAATGAAATCATTTTCGGACTCAGGGCATCGGTTTCCATACCAATTATCAATTTTCTTTTTTACCGCAGAACAGTTGTTCCCTAGTGTAATTGAAAGAATTTGAGTTTTATGCTCTAAATGTGCAGAAATTTGATCCGGAAAAATGTAGCATTGAAAAATTCCTTTGTAGAACGAAAAGTTACATTTGTTCGGATAAAATTTCTGCACATTTAAAGGTAAAAGCTAAAATGATTTCAATAATTTATTATCATAATACATTGTTCTCTTAAACTGACTGAACATATTGGGAATTATTTCAATGTGTTTCACAAAACACGCTATGAAATGTTTCATGTTTTTGTCTCGGAAATGAAGGAAAAACGAGCAAAATCGTATTAAACATTTTTGTTTGAAATATCTCAAAGAGTAACCCCCTGAAATTAAAGACATCACTTGCGGTTCAGCCTGTATAATACGAGTTCCAACTGCTTGCGTCGTTTTGCAGTACATTTAAGACACCGCTAGTGTAGAATCAATGAAAAGGAAATAGGCCTATGTGGAATATTCCAGTGTTATAACTAGGCCTGAGAAATATATGCCGTTATACTACCTGTGCGCTTCGAGCGCCTCTAACTTTGGGTACGTCTCAGAGTTGGGGTGAGTTGACGCAGTGTCTTTCGTTCGTTTGAACTCATGCTTATCATCACGGTAAGTTAGTCCTTAGCATCTGGGTGGTTGAAAGCCACTCCTTTGACTTCGAAACAAAACTTTGGGCTAAAGAAAAATTTAAAGACATCATTTTCTTTGTTAAAGAAAAATTGCACTATTTTAAAGACTTTTGTTTTCTGTCTGTGGAAAATACATCTAATATAATATTGACAAGTATCAGCCTTATTATTTCACTATGTTAATATGATGGTGTATTACGTTTTCGTTTTACATAATTTTTCATTTCATGTATTGTTGCAGTTAATAACAAACCACATTCTCAAATTCTCAAAGGAGAATGATTGCCTGTTGCTAAAACCCACAGCCTTACATCAAGAAAAACTTCGTTCCACTTCTACAGAAACAATGAGGACATATTAAATTTTGGCCCTCGGTTGTACAATGCTTTAACTAAATTACACCCAGAACTTCTAACATGTAACCCACTAACATATAACAAGAACATTAGAAACGTGTTAATATCTTCAATTTGATTAAATAAATTTATAGCCTATGTGTATGAATTAATCAACCTATAGCCTATTATATTTCTATTCTATAATTTTGAAATATATATTAGTCCTACTTTTCACGTGCGATATTATTCTTCTCTAGTGTTAATATTATATTATATAATTCCATTGCCGCTGTAATATTTTAGTTCCTATTTTATTTTACTTATTTATTTTTATTATTATTATTATTATTATTATTATTATTATTATTATTATTTTTTTATATTATATCTGAACTGCGACCGAGCACGAGCGCTGCTCATTCGGTCTCAAATTTTGTAAATACTACTGTATCTTCTTTTTATATCGCTTGTATTATTTTATTTGTATGTCTCTCTGTTTGTTTTGTAATTTTATTTCTTTATTCTGTATATTTAAATTTAAATAAATAAATTTAAATAAATAAAAAAAAAGATATTTGAAATATTTTATACAAGCATAATTTTGTTGATTATTCCCATTGTTTTATTATATTTCCAAATTTTAGAAGTTAGATCTGTTTACCCAAAATATGTTAAATTATAGCCAAGATAAGTAAACTCATTTACTCTTTCCATTAATTTGTTTAAGCAAATCTTGCTCAGGATAGGGACCGATAGCGGGCTTATGTGAGGGCGGCAATGAACCTCCGGGTTCCTTAAAAGCAATAAGTAAATAAGTAAGTAAGCAAAGTTTGCTTGCGACCAGGTACTGGCCATGAAATGTCATGACTTTTGTTTTCTCAATATTGATTTCCATGTCGTATTTTGCGCTGATCATATGTAGATTATGCACTGAATACTGAAGCTCATCTTCATTGCATGCAACTAGGGCTAAATCATCAGCAAAGAGTAGACTGCCAAACTGTAAATTTGACTAACAGAGATTGAACCATGACGCGTCTGTTTTCAATCTTTAATGATTTTATTCATATATATGATGAAAAGTAATGGGGATAGATCACAGCCTTGTCTTACTCCTCTATGAATTTGTTGTCATTCTGAAAGTCTGTTGTTGGTTATAACTGCTATCAAAGTTGTTTTGTGAAGGTTATGAAAGTTGGGTGACATGATCATCTGCTAGGACTTGAAATATTTTATTTCGATTGACTCTACCGAACGCTTTTTTTAAATCATTAAAAGCAATCTCTAAGTTGAATTATCTGTGTTTTTCAATTATCAATTTCAATGAAAAATAATCACAGCAAGACCTCCCTTTACGAAAACCATTTTGTTCTTCTCCAATGATAGCTTCATAATGCTCATAATTTGTTCTTGAGAATATTTGTGTATATTTTGTATCCGGAGTTCAAAAGACTTATTCCTCTATAATTTTCCTTTAGTTTTGGAACCCCATTCTTGTAAGTGAGAGTTATCACTGATTTAATCCAGTTTTCTGGGATGTCTTATCCATTCCAAAGCAGATTTAAAAATCTCAAAAATTTTATTAAAAAATTCAGACTAGCACACTTGAATAATTGTAAATTTATTGAATCTTCTCCTGGAGTTTTGCATAATGTGAGATTGCAAATATTATTAAAAATGTAAGAGATTCTTTTGCAAACTCGAGGTATTCATGCATTCTCTTAATCCGAAACTGGTCTACACTCTGTGGAAAAACCTAGTTTCAACATTTCATCGTAACTACATGCATTTAAATGATTTAGTATCCATCTGTAACTGTAAGATTACTTTGAGTGTCTTCCGAAAAATACTAAAAAATTATTGTTTAGAATTATGCAAACTTAATTGGATGTTTCAGTATTTGTCATATCATACGTAGCTAAATTTTCCACAAGCTCTTTAATGCACTGGAATGAATCACATTCCTTTTTGTCAAGTGATGTCGACCAGAAATCTTTGTAAATCTTTCGATTTTATGCCTGGCTGTTTTTATTTTAACATCTTGGCCTTGCAAACTACTATGCAAGTATTTTGTTCATGTAATATTTCGTGTCACTATTGCACTATATTCTTCTGGTTTTGTGTCTTTGGGTGGTATCAACTAATTTTGAGTAAAATTATCGTTGTTTTCTATTTGACAGAGATTTATATTTTTCGAATGGCGTTAAGTACCCTACTGCCCTATATGAATCACCTTGTTAAGGCTGGTTCACAATAACCGGGAACGGAAACGACAACGAGAAAGAGAACGGAAATAATGTTAAAATAAATGTATTTAAATGTGAGCATTCACAATAGTTAATTGTGAATGCTCTCATTTAAATATATTTATTTTAACAATTTTTCAGTTCTAATTCTCGTTGTCGTTTCCGTTCCCGGTTTATTGTGGAACAGCCTTGACAGAATCAGCTACAAGTCTCGGAAATTGTCATCAAAAGAGCCGTCGACTGGAACCCACAGAGAAATAGACCCAAAGGCAAGCCGAGAGCAACCTGGAAGCTCCCAGTCGAGAGGCCGCGGTAGATGGAAAGTCATGAGCATGGTCCCAAATAAAAACGCTGGTCAAGAACAGAGTGCGATAGAAACAATTTCTAGCTGCCCTACGTTCCTACAAGGAATAATAGGAAATAAGAAGAAAAGAAAAGGCAAGGAGAGAACTGATTTTCAGCCACAGATAATAACGATTAACTAGTATACTGAACAGGTCAGACATGTTCAGCGCGGGCAATTCTAGCCTTTAAACGAGGTGGAACAGTAGCGTAGAATCTCAGAATCGTATGCAGACACACGCTTAAAAGATTATTCTACGTCATTGTTGTAGCTCGATTAAAGGCTAGAAATGTCCGCGCTGAACATGTCTGGAATAGGCCTATACTACATGAGAATTTCCGTAAATGTATTATTTATACATCTGCATGTGTGTAATGCCAAGCTTGTATTAACTTCCTGTGGTTACACATGTATTGTGCACGCGTCCATGTAAAGCAGTATGTCAAAGCAAGCGCATTTTTCTGACCTTGACGTCGTCCGCGGGCATCAAGCGCTAGGTATGGAATGAGAAAGGATTATATACTGTAGTCTATATGAATAAGCAGCCTCTTGGATTAAGAAAACAGTGGTGTGCAAACTTCAAACGGAACGTGACATTTTATGTCGTTATTTTTACATGGCTTCTTTCTGTTTGATATTATCTATATTATCTGTAAAACAACAGTACCGTAATTTCCCATAACTATGGTCCAAAACGCATTATGTACTACTTAGTCCCCCAAGAGTTCGGTGTTTGCCATTTAAGGCGCCACTGTGATGAATTATGTTCCCCATAGATGCTTCTATCTACCATTACACGTGGCAATGATATGGGTGCTTAACAAGGTCAGTATGCATCGTTCTACTGAATGTGTGAAGACACGAAATCATTCAGTTTTGTGTTTGTCTGTTTTATTAAGCTCTCCTATGTAGAACTGGTAAATTATAGATATACGATTCTTTGTACAATTAAACCTGGCTATATAGTGTTTACTTTCACGTAATAATTACACTGGCAGAGGTTAAGGACTTTGCGTGAAAAATGTTTAACCTCAAGGCTAGAAGTCAGTCCTCAACTATGTACCACACAATTTTTCGTGGACCGTAGTTGTATTTCATTCTGAAATATTTGTTTTAATGAAATGTGAATAATTTGATTATTTACTTCCGCAAATACGGTATCTCAGTATATTCTAAAACACCATTTAACATTATAGTCCAGTAAATAAAGAAATAGGCTGTTCCAGCATCAATGGTACTAGCACGAATAATGGTCGGGTAAAACGAAAACTTCAGGGTAGAAGGATCACAACCACCCCTGTAAGTGACTATGAGAGCGATGAAATTGAATTGGATACAGATTATGTTTCCGGTGTACTCTGCGTATTTACAGACAGTGAATCAGATGTGCAAAAGAAGACGAAAGCTGTTAAAATAATGCTAAAGGCACATAGTTATAAGGTAGTTACTTATGAGGAGGAATTGTGGCCAGGGAAAGTTTTGGAAGTGAAGAACAATGGAGCTGTTGTTTCATGTATAGTAAGAAGCGGCAATTACTGAGGTGGCGAGAAATGGAAGACATTTTATTCTATAGAAAGGAAAACATAATAAAACAAATTGAAGACCCCATATGCGTCTCGAAAAAGAGAGATCTATTTTCAATTTCAGAATTACAAGAGAAGTGGAGATTCAAAGGATAGAAATAAGCCTACTGAATATAGTTCTCAGTATGGTAAATAAACATTATCAGTGAATTTATTTGCATAATATTTTGCTAAGAATGTGTTAGTTTATTTTGATACCGTACTTTTGTTCTTTAATATACACTTACCGGCAAAAAATCCGGGCCAACTACATTTTATTTAAAATTTTTGAAAATTGTAGGATTTTTTAAATAATTGTAGGTGTGCTGAGGTTCATTTAGTTATTCATTTATTTTGTGATACGTAACAATGTAATACTGAATACGTAATAGCCAACAATGACTTGAAAAGGAGATTCGTTCTTCTTGCAATATTGTGTCTAAACTTCTCGGACTCATTTCAAGCTATGCTGAAGACGTCTACAGACTGGTAAGCTCTCTTGAGGCAGTATTGGAGTACTTCATTGTTACAAATGTCACTAAGTCCTACCGATTTAGCAAAATGGTTGCATTGATTGAAGATGGGAATAGTCAGTGTTATGTGGTTGCAGTTCTTGGGACCAGAAGAGCCTTCCAGAAAATAAAACAAATTAACTTGAGTGAGAGGACTGTAAGCAGAAGTCTGGATGAATGTGGGCTGAATTCCAGAAGACCTACTAAAGGCCCAGAATTGCTCCAGCAACATCGTGTTGAACGATTGCGTTTTGTTCACAATTATGCTAATTGGAACCTGGGGCGTGGCGACGAGTGCGCTTCATAGATGAATCGAAATTTAGTTTACAGATGGACGTAAAAGAGTGTGGAAAAGAGAAGGAGAACGTTTTTCTTCATGTACCTTCAGTTCACGTGTGAGTTTCCAAGGTGGATCAGCAATGGGAAGCAATGTTTTCTTCATTTCATAATGGGTTTTCTGATTCTCACCTCATAAAAAAATTGAGAAACTTTAGGTGGCCCGGTATTTTTGCCGGTGAGTATAGTTGGTCATTATTGCAGGAAAATGACTTTCAGATTTCACTTCTTTATTGTGTGTTTATGCAATGTGTACTAATAAAAAGAATCCATGTACTTTTCACTTATTTTTAATATTTCTGTGCTAGATTATGTTTCTACCCTTAAATAGAAACTCAATGTATAGATTTACAAATAATTACAGCCCCAGCTATAGTCCATTCATGCTTTGAAGCATGAATATATGAGTGGACCATAGTTGGGCAACTCAGAATACAACTATGTACCAATGCTTATAATTTTTTTAACACTTGTAATTAAATAATTTCAAACACATATGTCAATATTTATTTAATATACACTTACAAGAGTCCGAAGCCAAAATTTCACTTAATCTGGATGAATAGTATTGAATATACAAAGAAAAATGTGACTAATGTGGACCATAGTTAGGGGAAACTACGGTACTAACACAAATTTCTTAATATTGCTGTTGTGTTTTAAACGTTAACAGCATAATAAAGAGTTAAGAAGGAATATTCACATAAGTTCCATGGTAGTATAACTATACTGTACTAATTGAATGAAACACATCATTCACAAATAAAGGGAATCCCAAAGAAAGAGATTGAGTATGACATGAAAAGTTGGAATTGATATTGATGGTATCTTTAGTCATATAAAAGTAATCAATAAACTAATCAAAAAATATTATAGTACAAAGCAAAGTTACCTAGGTACATGTTTTAACTGTACCTAATATTACATAATAAAACTCTTATCGCATATGCTTTTAAGGTGATATTCGTGCGCAATTTCCTATCGGCTGGATATTAAATTATTTTCTCGAAATCTGCTGAAGCTATAGAGCTGACGTTTTTACGATATATGGGCACATATCTTTTGTTTATGATGTAACAGTAGTTGTTTTGTTAATTCATTTCCTTATAAACATTTTCCATGCGAATATTTTCAAAATATGTAATACACTATCTTCAGTAATACGTATTTACGATATAATTAGATTTACGAAAACATTGTTTCAGTACTTTAAGACTACTAAATAAACATACAGTATATGAAAATTTCACTTTTCTGTAAAAAGGTCGAGAAAATATTCCTTTTGAAGAAAAGAACAAACTTGTGAAAAATGAGCATTAAAATTAAAACTTACATTCTCATAAAGCACTTATACGTCTCAGAAAAATCTAAAAATTAACATGATACAGTTTTATTAAGTTCTCTTTCCTTTATCCATTGAATCAGTGCTGGTCATTCCTGTATATAGCTCGACCAAACGGCATATACTACCTCTTTCGTCTGTCTCTTTCCCTTTCGCTGTAAAGCGCTCAGGCTCTTCTGAGCTTTAAAGCGCACGCTTGCTCCTATGGGCATCTTTTGACATGACTGATGTAAAGGCACAACATAATAATATGACATTTTTTTAATATATTACACACCCCTTAGATTATAATAAATTCTTCCAAGTAGTTTATGTAGGCCTATTTAGGCTACAGTAATATGCGGACTCCCATTACATATAGGAATGGATATTGTTCAGTTTGTCGGATATGACGTAAGAATTTCCATGGCAACAGAAGTCGGAATTTCCATTCCACAAAATGCTTTCATTATTTTCTATTATTGTACGTTGAATATAGACGTTACACGTAAAAAAATGGAACTGCAGATAGAAATAAGTAGCTAATTTATGGAACCAAGGATGAAGCCGGATCAAGAAATTAGGGACTATGTTGTGAGAAACAAGATGAAGACGATAATAATGACTGTATTCATTTAAATTCTACTTGTCTCATCTTATCACTCAATCTTTAAACCTGCATGAGTAGATCCCCAGTACGCGTGTCTCCCTTGTAATTTATTTATACCATGAGATTCATGCGTGGGCGCATGGCAAGGAGGGGGGAGTAGTATGTTTTGTTACTTATGTACAAACTTGCACGCTCTTCCATACAGGCGAAGTAATCCATATCCATTGTCATTTATGTAAATTATTAGTAAACAGTTTGGAAGCTACGAGACTTCGTCTTGAATATAACTCAGAAAATTATGGTATGATAAGTAACTTAAGTGTATTTGATAGAAATACAACGTTCGCAACTACATTACAGTCGATAAAATATGCTTCTATCACAATGTTATGCTATTTTCAGATGTTTATTATTATTATTATTATTATTATTATTATTATTATTATTATTATTATTATTATTATTATTATATGGAACGAGCACGGTGGTGCTATAGTTAACACGTCTGTCCTATATTCAAGGAGTCCATGATTCGACTCCAGTGGTCGGTTATCCTGACGTAATTTTCGTGATTTTCTAAGTCTCTGCAGGAAAATGCTGGTATAATATCAATCACAAGTACCACGACCTTGCTTTGAGTTGCTCGACATGTCTTCAGGAGATGTGCAGCCTGTTGTCAGATATCACAAGGACGTCATTGTGAATTCGGTAAGTACATCATTAAGCAATACTAACAGCAAAAGCGGGGAACGAATCCTCCGCATATGGTAGCGTCGTTATGTATGAATCAGCCGCCGTGAGTGCGGTTAGAAGTCTAGCTCTGGCTGATTCACCCTGTATTTTATGCATGTAGATTAACGCGTCACCATAAAATGTCTCACTTTTACATTGCTGTGACAATTAGTACATATTTTTTAATATCTCATAAATATATCTGCGCCGCCTATGATTTGATCTTTGAAAACTGATAGTTCCAGCAAATGTTAATATCAATGTTGATTTCAAGCTGTTGTCCATTACGTCCAGATAACGGAATTTTGTTTGTAGCCGGCTGAAATATCCTTGAAACAAAGAGAACGAATGTGTGTTATATAAGGCCTCTGACCTTTCGTTCTACAGTTAAGCACTAAAGATAGATAATTAATCAGAGCTCATATTGTAAGTGAGAGGCTATTACCGGTATCAACACAGTGAAACTGCTGTACTTCTATTGTATCAAATGACGAAGTTTAATGAAGAAATAGCAATTAACTGTCAGCCCGTTAATAGGCCAGACATCGTCTGCAGTCCGAAACGAAATATTCACGAAGTTAAGACAAAATGTCATTTTTACTCTATGGTACAAATCCAATAAATGGTGCATACAGAGGATTAAAATCTAGAACGTTACGTGCGATCTTCAGGTGCGCTCACAGCATCACTGAATCTGCTTGAGGAGACCCACATGTTAAGAGGAGTGATACACAAACATTTATAAATGTAATTGTTTTTAGAGTTACAAGACAATTTAAACAATTTCACAAAATGTGAGTCGCGATTTTACAAAGCACGAATGGAAACTATAGTAATTATAATTTATTTTATTGGGGTACTTTTATACAGTGATTCACGACGAAAGATAAAAAATTTAGAATGATAATTCTGAAGTCATTCCGAATCAAAGAGTTATTATGAATATGGGTCCGTTTTCGAACGGTTACGGAGATATGGCTCTTTGATTTCACAAAAACTTCTGGGATTCCATTGTACTAACTCGCATTTAGAGACAGATAATGGACAAATTTAAAGTTTATATTCACGTATGCATACATACCTAATATTCTAGACGTCGGGCTTGATGTTTTCGCACATTTTCAAAGGTACCTCCTTCTGCTTCAATGTACTGTTTCGCTCGGGCGTGAATCGAGCTCGTCGCTCAGGAGAGTTGCTCGTGGCTGTTCTTTATGCGGCGAGCAGTATCCAAAATAAGGTCGATTAGCACCTCTCTCGTTTCCACCTTCCTTTGGTATACACGTCTTTCATCCAGCCCCATAGACAGTAAATACTCTTCGATATGATATTCTTCTATTCGGAAAGCGTCGTTCATATTCAGCAAAGGCACGCAAGGAACTTCCATCGCACAAACTATAATCACACACAATGTCGGCGTATTCTGCAGTCGAAAATTTATAAGGCATCTTGAAAAACACAACTCAACACTTCCGATAACTGTACCTGTATAACTGCTGTACTGTAGGTAGCTGACTTAACTGCTGTGAACTAATAAGCAGGGAAAGGATTTATATGTAAATACATATTTACTTATAAAGCTAATATAATTTATATTTTGCATTATCTTTATGTTTCACAATGTGTAGGGTTGAAAAATCCTACTTTTATTTTCCATATTTTTCCATATTTTAGAGTTTAGTACATATTTTCGTTAATTTCCATATATTTTCCATATTTCATATAAAACAGTCCATATTATATTAGGTTTAACAATAAAACAAAACAAAATTCCATTAACTTTTAAAAATACATTTCAACAATAGAGATTTAAACACATGTTCAGTAATCCCTTTAACATCAGAGTTATTTGAAAATTAGCAGTCCTATCAACAATGGGAAAGTAAGTTACAAAACTGTATTAATTTAATTTAAAATTTTTAACAGACTTCAGTTGTGCAGCTCAACAGTTAAATGCCAGTCAGAGTACACATAGGTTCAGTTTTGTAAATCATACTATAAAGACGGTAAATATGCCAAAAGTACGTCATTCAGTCAATTTAAAATCAAAACTAACAAGTTACATTTCAGAATTTAAAGAAGATGGTTTATCAACTGACAATAAAATATTATTTTGTAATTTGTGTCAGTGTGCAGTATCATCTACACAAAAGTTCCTGGTGCAACAACACATTACAACTAGTAAACATCAGGCCAACAAACAACTAAATTCCAAGCAGAGACAATTGTTTTTAACACAACCAACAACATCGAATGTAAGATCTGAGTTTAACATCGACCTGTGCCGTTCTCTCATCTCTGCTGATATTCCTCTCTACAAACTAAAGAATAAGGTCTTCAGGGAATTCCTTGAAAAATATACTCAACATACAATCCCGGATGAGTCAACACTTAGGAAGACGTATGCTCCATCCATCTACGATGAGACAATACAGAAGATAAGAGATGAAATTAAAGATAGTTCAATTTGGGTTTCCATTGATGAGACTCCCGACAAAGAAGGTAGACTTGTTGGTAATGTAGTTATCGGTTTGTTAAGTGAACAATATTCTGAACGAATTCTTTTACATTGTGATGTTCTAGAAAAGTGCAATAACAAAACTATAGTTAAACTGTTCAACGAAGCTATGGGTATCCTGTGGCCAAAGGGTATTATGTACGATAATGTGTTATTCTTTATTAGCGATGCTGCCCCTTATATGGTCAAAGCTGGACAAGCATTATCTGTTGTATATCCTAAATTGACTCATTTTACTTGTGTGGCGCATGCATTTCATCGTGTGGCAGAAGTGGTCAGAGACAATTTCCCTAAAGTAGATTTGTTGATTTCATCAGTGAAAAAAGTATTTCTCAAAGCTCCCAGTAGAGTTAACGTGTTGAAAGAAATGTACCCTGAAATTCCATTGCCACCAAAGCCAATTTTAACTAGATGGGGTACATGGCTAGAAGCAGTTGAATATTATGCCGAACATATAGACTCTATTAACAATGTTCTCCTTGCATTGGACTCTGAAGATGCAGTCTCAATTGATACTGCGAAAACAGTTACGTGTGACATAAGTGTGAAGAATGACTTAGCTCACATTCAGCATACATTTTCATGCATCATAAAAACGCTCAAAAGTCTCCAAAATAGGCACCTTTCACTATCTGAAAGTTTTGAAATTATAAATAGTACTGTGGAACAACTGAATCGTGGTAGAGGTAAAGTTGCAGATGCAGTAAGAGCTAAGGTGGACACTGTACTTTCAAAAAACCCTGGATATGAAGAACTACAAAAGGTTGTTGCTGTGATGAGTGGTGAATCAACAGTGAAGATTAACTTGGACTTATCCCCAGCAGACATTGTGAAATTGAATTATGTACCAGTTACTTCTTGTGACGTCGAACGCTCTTTTAGTCAGTATAAATCTATCCTCAGAGACAATAGAAGAAGATTCACTTTTCAGCACTTGAAAGAAATGTTTGTAACCTATTGTTATGGTAACAGACAATAAAAATTGTGTTTTGTTGAAACTACATTGGAAGATAAGGTACGTCCATTATATTTTTTGTTTAGTTTGATTAAAATGTACCAATATTTAACGTACATAGTCATTTTTTTATAATTTTAAGTCCATATTTAATTCCATATTTTGGTAAAAATCCATATTTAATTCCATATTTTGGTAAAAATAACTACATATATATTTACATATTTCATATATTTTTAGTCCATATAAATCCGTTCCCTGCTAATAAGTGATAGTGTATTTGTGTTATGTGCGTGTTCTGTGTCATTAAATCAGACAAGGGCAGGCGATTGGACATTTGTAATGCTCCACCACCCGGTTTGTGAGGTGAATGAACTTCTCTTATCCATATCGCTCACAATGCAGATTCCAATGTTATGTCATTCATTGCGATCGGTGACCCTGTCTCACGTCAGCACCATAATATGCTAACGTCTGATTGACATTGGGGCGAGACGTTTTACCAAAGAAAATGCATCTAGTTCCGCCAAAGTTCGAAAACGGAGCTATATTCGTATGAATTCTTTCACTCAAAATGGCCTAAAATAGCGTATGCTAAACTTTTTACCTTTCCTCATGAATCACCCTGTATAGTTACATATTATGGCATAAATTAATTAAAATCAAGCCTTTAAAACTGAAGTAAAGTATATACAGTTCTATTAAACAAAGAAATTATTACATTCTATTCATATTTATATGTAAATACTAGGGTAAACTGTATAGTGATTGACCACTTAAGCTAATGAATAATAAAACAATGAAATAGCGGAAAACAGTGGTAACTTATTGAGAGAATTTTAAAGGCATTGGGTCAAGTGAAGATTCAGAAACAAATCAAAATCAATAAACAAAAGAAAAAATAAAATTTTAATGCAAAGATAAATTAAATAAACACAACAAGTCCACTTTTACAGTTATTGACCGTCTACTGCACAGTTATTGACCACACGCTTATTAGTGATTGACCGTCTACTGCACAGTTATTGACCACACGCTTATTAGTGATTGACCGTCTACTGCACAGTTATTGAATACTCATTTATTAGTGATTGAACAACACATTTTCACAATTTTCACTTTTTTCTTGTCTGTTTCGTTTCTCTTCTTCTGATCTTTCTCATTAAGAACTATTCGCCACCGGCGTAGCTCTGTCGGCAAAGGTGTTTGCCTGCCGATCCGAAGTTTCGTTCGGGCGCGGGTTCAATTCCAGCTTGGGCTGATTACCTGGTTGGGTTTTTCCGAGGTTTTGCCCAACCGTAAGGCAAATTTCAGGTAATCTATGACGAATCCTCGGCCTCATCTCGCCAAATACCATCTCGCTACCATCAATCCCATCGACGCTAAATAACCTCATAGTTGATACAGTGTCGTTAAATAACCAAGTTAAATAAATAAGAAAAGAACTCTTCTCGCTGCCTTTTCTTTCATTTCTTATTCGCTTCCTTCCTTCTCTTGCCTCTTCTTCCATTTTTCTCTTTTGTGCCTTATCAGAAGCAAGTGTGTGTCATTTCTCTGATGTTATTACAAATGGCTTCACCCAGCACTGGACGAGGACCAAAGAACACTTTTCCTTCAACGGGATATTTGCTTCAGGACGCTAAGGTTGCTTTTAGGACACCAAACTTCTTGGCAGCTTCATTTAAATCAAATCCACTGTGGACAGGTTCTGTAGCGTTTCGTAAAGCTTCCCCTGTATAATGCACTTTACCTGGCTTAGGCATTATAATATAGTATCAGTCCTGTAAAAATCCCCATCATTTAACCGATAACATATATAGAATTGGAGCAAATTGGTCATTATTCTAACAAATAATTTATGAACGACCAATCACTGTAGTTTGCGGCCATTCACTTTATAGTGATTGACCACGGGGCATTTTTATGTCATATAAAAACTTAAAAAAAATAATATTCTGTGGACGGAAACCTTATACCTTTTCTCACACTGTGAGTGTAAAAACGAACACCAGAATTTATGTATCCTTTGCAGAATAAATAAATTATTGGATGCATTATTCTTAGCAATTTCTCTAGTTACTTACACTTGTTTAGGTTCAGTTGCATTTCCAATCGATTTCAGTCCTCTCAGACAACAGACACTAACTCAGTGGGATGAACAGCGACAACTAACCACAAATAAGGGTTGCTACTAGAGGTATATGCAGCAAAAAGTGAAATCACGATCGTGGTTTATTCATAATATACTTGAAAAAAGGAAGCGGTCAATCACCGTATACTGGTCAATAACTACCTAGTTTACCCTACTGACTTTCTATAAAAATATATTCTCTCTAATTCTGACATCTGAATACATTAATAATTACTGTAATCGTATTGTTACCATTATAATGTATAATATACATTACATAATATATATTATATTTCATACTTTATCTGTGCAGACAAGATACGGCAATGCTTGAGCTGTTAGTTGGTGCCACTTCAGATGTATTGGCTGTTTTAAATTCATTGTATTATTCACTTGAATCCTTATACACTAAACGTACAAGGGATAATATGTATTTCAAATGTTCAAACAGATTTCAGTAATGCGCAAAAGCAAAAAACTACATGTAGTATAGTTTTATATTTTCCCCATCTCCTCTATCTCTTCGGTACAATTTTATTGCGTGCAGTTCAACAGTTTCGTATGAACTCAATGATCACTTTAAAACAATAATTATTACCTTCTGAGTAAAAATGATGTACCTGAGTTTTTAATTTTAGTTTTTAGAAAATTGTTTTTTTAAGAAACAAAGCACATTACAGTACGCCATCCAGTGCTAAGTTAAGAGCCAAAATGCTTTTAGATATAGCAGAAAATGCACAAGCTATGTATGGTTCAGCTTACAATACAATGTTTCACTCACAAAGTGCTACTAACAGAGGAAATTATCGTTATACAGTCAGCTCTGGATATAGTGAACTCGGTTATAGTGGACATTTGACTCTAGTGAACCTAAATCGTTGGTCCTGACCCGCATACATTAAAAAGTACATTAATATTTCCGTTTATAGCTTCGGTTATAGTGAACCCTAAAAATTGAAGTTACAAGAGTTTCATCCTGACAAATGCTTATTTGAAGTCAGACCTTCTTATATAAAATTGAAAGAATGTGTTGAGAACAACATTCCAAGTTTTTTACTCCTTTAGTCAAAGGACAAAGGTAGGATTAGTGATTCCTAGACAATGAGCTGTACTGTAAATCTAGGCAACACGTGACGACCTTGCCTCACTCCGCCGTTGAAGGGTTGACATTCTGTTCTCAGGCACACTACTCTACTGTTATTTCTAATCCTCCACCGTCAGAGGGTTGCCTCTTGTTCTCAGAAACATTTCCATTATGACGGATAACATCGAAACAACGGAGAATGAAATTGTCTTCTTTTATTAAAAGGGGACGGACATTATGTCCAGAGCATAAATGAAGATAAGATTCCGACGGCTTCCAAACTCCATCAGCCCCCCTCCCAGATTCCATTATATGACCCGGGAAATTCGAAGGCTGAGTACGCAGTCACACCATAACAGCGTTTGTCATTTCTACCTGATCAGTCTTTTTCTAGTGTTCAGACAGTGAATGTACTGTATAAAAATGTCGAAGCGTAAAGTATTTTCTTGGAAAGATAAGGCGAATATTAAAAGTGACATTGAACCTCGTCTTTTGGAAGCGGACGTGGGTCGACAGTGTAGTTTAAGTAAATCAACTGTGAGTAATAGTATTCAGTGAAATCCATTCCATAAAAATGAAATATTTTAATTACTGTATAGTATTTTATTTTCTTGTTTACGATTTCATTCATCCCTGTCATTTAAGGTTAGGGGAGAGACACTTCGGATTTAGTGAACCTCGGATATAGTGAACGAAATATGCAAGTCCGCAGAGGTTCACTATATCCGGAGTTGACTGTATTTTGTATCTTTAATTTACTTCATAGTTAACACATCTATCACTACATCACTTAAGATTAAAATTATTATGCCACCAAATTTATTGAATTTATATTTTATTTTTCAAAATGGTACGAGGAATAAGTTTCTAGGGATTAGGGAATAGGGATTATGAAATGGTGGCTAGGGACGGGTTAGGGACGACCCTTCAGCACGTCGGCCAGATTGAGGCCTATTGTGTACCCCAATTATGGGATGAATGAGGATGAGGTGTACCAGCCCACCGGCCGCATGAGACCCCTCAGCCTCTCCCCGGGTTGATCCCCTACACCTCCCCACCCTAAGTTCATACCGCCAAGGTAACCAAGCAGCACGATCCTTCCAAGGTGTCGAAGCACCCTTGGAAGTGCTCTTAAGGAATGAATATTTGCAGAGATATTGCGGAAGGCTTTGAACCCAGAGACGGTTTCGAAGAGGACGCCCCTCTCTTAAGCGGATGAAGACATGCGTCGAATATGACCTGAATATGTCTATGGAATGAGATGATGAAGATGAATGATATGGTATCTATATTCTTTTTCTACAGGAAGTGGAAGGGAAATGGACCATGCCAATTAAAATTCAAACCCGGTATTTGCTTAGCTGTGGAAAAACACGGAAAAACCACAGTCAGGTTGGTCGGTCCGGGAATTTGAACCGCGGTCCTCCGGAATGAATAAGCTTCTAAGTATCGGCATCATCACAGCGCAGATTGATCATCAGGTCATCGTTTTATCGGCCTGTCAGAAATTCATCACTTTTGTGGTGCATAAATCCTTGCTACTTTCGTAAATTGCTACAGTATTACCTGTTCTTCGTAGAACGCTTACTTTAAACTTCGTTTATTTTAATTTTCCAGTAAGGATAATTCTGCAGAAGCTACAATTACCTCTAATTCACGTTGTATTCATCAGACAGTTCTACAGTTTCAATTGACTGGCCTCTAAACAAGAGTTTCATACAAAAGACTGCCAAAATAATTCCCAATTCCTTAACGAACCTGCTCCGTCGTTTCCTAATGGGAATGGATTAGATTCAAAGGAGCTGTTAAAAGGCGCAAATGAAAGACGTTAAAAAACTGAAGCGCGCTTAAACGAAAGACAGAGTGCCTCGACTTCAACTTTTTGTATAAAAGATGAATGTGTTTGTATTACCCTAGAAGGATATCTGAGAGGGATGGGGGCCAGATTTCAATTTCCGGCTACATTTGATGAAACAGGAGAAGAGTGGGGAGTGGGTTGACGTCCTGACATCCGGCGCACGCACGCACAACTGGAAATGAACCGGGATAACACTGGGAACTGCGTATGGCAACGTCTCAGCATCTCGCTAGATAAGTATATGAATCATCTGTTGCTACATTAACTAATTTCCACAACCATCTCGCACGGCGAATGTTGCGATCCGGATTTCAAAATAAACAGCTAATGGCGTAGTTCAAATGAATGTGTCCGCTTCGACATAGCGCTGTCACTGGGTTACAAACACAGCATACCAGAGTTAAATTTTGCTCGGAGGAAAAGTGAAATTGTTTCTCTCATAGAGGAACATTTTTATGAGATGACGGTGAATGAACTATAAATTGGATTCTACTTAAAATGTGAATAGCACGATATCAACTTACTGCAAAAGAAAATGTAGTGCAAGAGAATATAAGGACATTCAATTCCTCATGGAGAAAATCTGGAAGAAGATGTCTCGCACATTTTCATCATCATCATCATCATCATCATCATCATCATCATCATCATCATCGAGTTAATCTAACGCGCGTACAATATTCTCGTATATTTTGTTCTACGAACGTTTCATTTTATTTTTGACAATTTAGTTTGCAGTTAAAATAATGAGGTGTTCTTGAAATTTTCATTCATCATTCATGAGACGACCAGTTTCCCTATATTCTTTTAATTTATCGTTTAAATTAAACATGTTGATATTTCTCCAATATGTGTGCCAAGATTTCTTATACTGCAGGGATGTCAAAGAGCCTGTATTACGTGCACATACTACAAACAATACAAATTCAACAAGGTTCACTTTTCAGCAAGATAAAGTAAAATCTTCGCTCCTAAGGAAATGTTGTGCGTGTTCTCGAGAGCACGCAGTGCAGGCTCCTTGACATCCCTGTTATACTGTATACTGTTCATTTGGCATCACA